>NC_134876.1:89572581-89580081 GCF_041734735.1 Babylonia areolata
CCCCCCCCCAAAAAACAAAAAAAAAACAACAAAAAAACAAACAACTATATTGGTGAATTGCGAAGTACAAATATAGCATCGTTATTCAGACTTTAAACGCAGTCATCACCGTTTTTGAATGGAAACCGGGCGGGTTGATGGACCGGCCGTTTATAGAAAGTCTGACATGAATATTGTTGGCAATAGATTTAGTTTTATCGTCGTATCAGAAAGCTACACTTTGTCTTATCGATCTATCTATCTATCTATCTATTTATTTTTGCCACTGAAAGTCTTAACCAGAATCGATAGTTAAATAACTTAACCTACGAACACGCACCATTTCAAGATTCGATTCGATTGACATTAAGTGTGCATCATTAGAATCATAATTATCGATAGTTAATCAGTGGAAGAAAACAACGCTGGTATGGCCACATGGCCCTGTTTGAACAGCCCTCGAAGGAACGGAGGGAGAAACGGAGAAAAACGATGGGTTGCCGGCAACATTGCATAATCGTCGCGAAAACCATTTGCAGAAGACTTTAGGCTTTTTAACACACAACCGACAAACCTGTTGGAATCTGTTCTCATGGTAAAGAAGAATAAGTAGAAGAAACAAAAGAACGAAAAAATAATTGAAAGGGTGGCTGATTGCTACGCATCAGTTCCATTCGGAAATATCTGTCCACTGACGCATCATCTAGACTTGTCGTTTCTCTCATTCTCTCTCGCCTTGACTGCTTAACTCTCTATTGTTTGGTTTGCCTGCTTCATCCATTCAGTCCCTTCAGCGCATACAAAACTGCTGCTTCGTCCCCAGAAAGAAAAGATCTGAGCACATCACTCCTCTTTTGCAACATCTCCACTGGCTCCCTGTCTCACACAGAATAAAGTACAAGATCAGCACTCTATGTTATAAATATATTCACAAATCTACCCCTTCCTATATTTGAGGCTGCCTTCACCTCTACACTCCATCTCGCTCTCCACGATCGGCTTCGGATCCACTCTGTTTACGCATACCCAGATTCAAACACTCCACTGTTGGACGCCGTTCTTTTCTCTGTCTCTGGACCTTGCAGTTGGAATGAACTTCCTCTTTCGCTTCGTCAGGTCTCCGCACTCAGCTCTTTCAAGTCTGGTCTTGAAACCCACCTCTTCACAAGATAGCCTCCCTCCCTTGCCTCTTCCTTGTCTTCAATTTCTTCTTCAGTTTTAGAGTTATGCATGCATGTGAATGACTAATGTGGTGTGAAAGCGCTTTGATTTATCTCTGCACACGATTCAGCACTGTATGAATACTATCATTATTATTTAGTATCATTACTGATACAGTGATAGTTATTTAGAGTCTGAGGTTCCTTGGCGTGGTTCCTGTCACGTAAACTGTGCGTGAGTTCAGTTTATTTTCTTTCTTTTTTTTAAAATCCGTCTCTGTGGATCGTGCTGTATCAGTATCGGTATCAGTAGCTCAAGGAGGCGTTAATGCGTTCGGTCAAGTCCATATACGCTACACCACATCAGCCAAGCAGATGCCTGACCAGCAGCGTAACCCAACGCGCTTAGTCAGGCCGGAGATTAGGTCAGGCCTTGATCGTGCTGTGTTTTACGTAAACGAAGAAGAGTTCAGTAATTGTTTTAACTCACTCAGTACGGCCAGTTCTCTCTTCTCCTCTACACAGACCCCTCGGATGTCCAGTGGGTGTCTGAATGACACAACCTTTAGCTTCCGTCGTCAGAATTGTGGTATTCTTTGTCAACATTCACGTCTTCAGTGAAAGAGCCTTCCGCTTGCAATATTTTGATGATGGTAATTGGGGTGAAACGCTGTTAACGTCGTCTCTTTCGCCGTTCGTATGGAGAGAGTTAAGAGTCTGAGGTTCATTGACGTGGTTCCTGTCACGTAAACGAAGAAGAGTTCAATAATTGTTTTAGAGTCTGAGGTTCATCCACGTGGTTCCTGTAACGTAAACGAAAAAGAGTTCAATAATTGTATTAGAGTCTGAGGTTCATTGACGTGGTTCCTATCACGTAAACGAAAAAGAGTTCAGTAATTGTATTAGAGTCTGAGGTTCATTGACGTGGTTCCTATCACGTAAACGAAGATGAGTTCAATAATTGTTTTAGAGTCGGAGGTTCATTGACGTGGTTCTTGTCACGTAAACGTGGAAGAGTTCAGTAATTGTTTTATTTCTGCGTCCTGGTCTGTGTCTCTTAAACACGCTGTCGTGATATCCGTCACGTAGATAACGGAAAGAGAGCTTAGCTTTTTTGTTTTTCTTTTTTTTTTCTTGCTTCCCCCTCCCCCTCCCTTCCCCCTCCCCCTCCCTCTCTGTGTTTGTTACTATGTGTTTCCGTCTCTGTCCGGTGTTGTTTTTGTTGTTGTTGTTTTTTCCCCCTATCAGTGTGTGGGTGTGTCTGTGTGGGTCTTTGTCAGCGTTTACACTATATGGCTAAAGAACGTTTATTATTTTCTGATTCTTCTGCACTTGCATGCTTATCAGTGTGTTTGTTTCAGCCTGTCAGAGTTACTGTCAAGCCAAGTGTCAAAAAAGTTTGTATTTGTGTGTGTGTGTGTGTGTGTGTGTGTGTGTGTGTGTGTGTGTTATGTGCTCGTGAACACGCACATGCACATAAAAAAACACACATGCATCGCTAGCGCACTCGCACGTTCACACGCACTCGCGCATGCACGCGTGCGCACGCGCATACACACGCACAGACACACACACACACACACACACAAACAAACATCGTCGTCGTCGTTTCATCAAGGCAAATCAAATGCGAGTGTATTGCCTTAAAAAAAACAAAAATAAAAACAAAACAAACAAACAACCAAAACACACACACACACACACACACACACACACACACACACACACAGAGTAGCGCGAAAGGGCACCGAAGGTTCATAATATTTTTGCTACCCAGCACAAACAGCTTGTTTTAACTTATACTGTCAGTTCAAAGAACTGGAAACGACAACAATGTCGCGCGATTGAGCGCGCGCGCGTGCGCACATGTGTGTGTGTGTGTGTGTGTGTGTGTGTGTGTGTGTGTGTGTGAGAGAGAGAGAGAGAGAGTGTGTGTGTGTGTGTGTGTGTGTGAGAGAGAGAGAGAGAGAGTGTGTGTGTGTGTGCATGTGTGATTGTGCGTGTTTGTTTCTATGCTTAGGAGTGCGCGCGCGCGCGTGTGTGTGTATATGTGTGTGCGCGTGTGTGTGTGTGTGTGTGTGTGTGTGTGTGTGTGTGTGTGTGTGTGCGCGGGCGGCAGCGCGTGTGCATACGCTGTTGCCAACGGGTCTATGGATTGGTCTGTTGCAAGGTCCATGATTTATACATACCTGATGTGATTGAGCTGATCCAGTCTGGCACGATCCGTATTGATGTGATCAGGCTTCCAGACTTGCGCGGTTTCAGCTTTCGTGCTTTACAGTGCTTCGAACATCCTGATTGAATTTGAAGGACAGAAAGCGAGAGAGAGGGAGAGAGAGGAGAGAAAGAGTGAGAGAGAGGGGAGAGAGAGATGTCAGAGAGGAAAGTGGGGAGGGAGGGAAAGTTTCAGTTTCAGTAGCTCAAGGAGGCGTCACTGCGTTCGGACAAATCCATATACGCTACACCACATCTGCCAAGCAGATGCCTGACCAGCAGCGTAACCCAACGCGCTTAGTCAGGCCTTGAGAGGGAAAAAAAAGAAAAAAAGATAGATAAGCGTACATACATAAATAAATAAATAATAATTATGATAAAAAAAAGGGAGGGAGGGAGAGAGAGAAGGAGACCGGAGGGAGAAGGAGACAGAAACCGGGAGGATTTTATGATGGAGAAAGAATGGATAGAAGTTAACTGAGAGAGAGTGGTGTGTCGGGGAGAGAGAGGGTGGTAGTGGTGGTGGATATAATTATGTTTGAATATAGACAGACAGTCATGCAAACAGAAAGACACACAGACAGACAATCATACGTATATACAGACAGACAGGTAGAGAGGAGAGAGAGAGAGAGGAGATTATATTACTATAATGTTGATAATTGGGGAGATTCAGGCGTCAACTAATGTCACTCCACTGGAGGAAATCCAACAGAAAAGGGGGGAACTTCCCAGAGTGTGCATTGGAACATTTATACACACCCTTAAATCGTAATTTACTGATAATCAGGGTGACATATTCTTAGGTGACAGAGGACTTTGTAATGTCAAGCAATGATAAAAATCGGTAGTCACCACTGTAATATTATTAACGATTTGCCGATAAAAGTCAAGGATGTTTTAAAACTGTGTTGCTAATTCCACAGATACTCTATAAAAACAAAACAAAACAGAAACACACACACACACACACAAACCCACTACACACACAATAAAAACAACAACCAATGATCCTTGTGAATCTGTGTACATATTGAGAAGAAATAAGCAAGTAAGACAGAAAAAAAAAAACACGAAAGATTGACGAACAGACAGAAATAAGAAATGAATGAAACAAGAAAAAAAAAAGAAAAGAACACACACACACACACACACACACACACACACACACACACACAGAAGAAGAAGAAGAAGAAGAAGAAGAAGAACAACAACAACAACAACAACAACAGCAACATGAAAAAGATGACGAGGCTATAGCCCGAGTCAGCTTAATTTACGAATGCAAAGTTTCTCTATCGCTCTCTTCCAGCTGTTCTTTAAAAAAAAAAAGTGCAGGGACGACAGTTTGTGGTCCACGTGAAAAACAAAGCCTCTTGAACCAGAAGCTGGATTCGTCCCCTTAAGGGGACGTAAACAAGACCTTGTTGCAGCGCTGTGTGTGTGTGTGTGTGTGTGTGTGTGCGAGAGAGAGAGAGAGAGAGAGAGAGCGAGCGCATTCAGGTATGGGTGCCCTCTACACATATAACACGCGCGCGCGCGCGCGCGCGCGCACACACACACACACACACACACGCGTGCGCGCGCACTGACACACTTATGAATACACACACACACACACACACATGTATGTATATATAAATATATATATATATATATATACGAAAGAGAGAGAGAGAGAGAGAGGAGCACACACACGCACGCACACACACACACACACACGTGTATATATATATATATATATGTATATATATATATATATATATATATATATATATATATATAAAATATTACGAGAGAGAGAGAGAGAGAGAAGCACACACACACACACTCACTCACTGACTGACAGATTGGAGTGTCAAGGTGAGAAGAACAAAGGCCGATGTTATATGAACCAGGGGGCTGGCTTTCGGGACGTAAACAAGACCACGTGGCTCTCACTATCTGCGTCAGCAACACGGCACGTCTAGTCGGCAGAAAGAACTGACACAGCAGTACAGGTAGTAATAGTGGGAAGGAAGGAAGGAGGTGGTGCCGAGAGCGGAGGAGGTAGGGAGGGGGGGGGGGGGGTTGGGGAAAGGGTGGGGGGGAGGGGAGGGGAGGGGTAGGGAGTCTGTGAGGAAATGGGGTGGGGGAGATAAGAGGTGGGTTGGTGAGGAAAACACGTACCTGTTGACCTTGACTTGTTTTGCCTGTGGTGTGGGTGTGGGTGTTGTGTTGCGCGGTAGGGAGAGGAGATACAAGAGCAAAGGTGTCTGTGGTTGGTGTGGGTGGGTGGTTAGTTGGTTGATAGGTCGGTGATGGATGGAAGTTGTTGTGGTTGGTGGGTGTGTGTAGTGTGTGTGTGTGTGTGTTTGTAGTGTGTGTGTGTGTAGTGTGTAGTGTGTGTGTGTGTGTGTGTGTTTGTAGTGTGTGTGTGTAGTGTGTGTGTGTGTGTGTGTGTGTGTGTAGTGTGTGTCTGTGTGTGTGTGTGTGTGTGTGTGTGTGCTTATTTAGGTGTTGGTGTCCTCCCCCTCTCCTTCATACAATCAGATACATATACAAACACGCACACACGCACACAAACGCACGCACACACACACACACACACACACTCATCAAACAAAACAATTTGCATGCCGCGTGAATAAAACTGACGAAACTAAAACAGCTTTTTGAAAACATAATTTTTCTTTCCCTCTCAATCAGCTGGGCCTATTAAAAAACAAAACAAAACAAAACAACAAAACTGCAACGTTGCCTGAATGGAGTCAAGGTGAAAAACCAAGGGACCCCAACTGAAACAACGACTGTTGAATCACCTCCTTGAAGTGGGGTTTAACGACCTTCAAAATAACAACAAAAAACACACACAAAAAACAAACAAAATTTTAATGGGGCCACTTTGTGTGTGTGTGTGTGTGTGTGTGTGTGTGTGTGTGTGTGTGCATGTGTGTGTATGTCCTTGTATGTGTGTGTGTGTGTGTGTGCGCGCGCGCACGCGAGCGCGTATAAGTGTGCGTACTTGCGGTTGTGTGTGTATATATATATATATATATATCTGTCTGTCTGTGTTTGCGTGCGTGCGTGCGTGTGTGTGTGTGTGTGTGTGTGTGTGTTTAACCAGCTTGCTTCGTGTGGTTTAAAATTAGTGTCTGGGCGTAATAAACAAGACCACGAGGCAGGCAGCCTAACTGTTTGGCAGCACAGGGCACGATGGTGGACAGAGCTGGTGAAGGTAGATAAAAGGAAGGGAGAGAGAGGTGCAGGAAAGGTGTGTTGTCTGTGAGTGGGGGTATGGGGTTGTGGGGGGTAGGGGAAGGGGGAGTCACCACCTGATGTGATCTGTGACTGGCCTTGTGGTGTTGGGGTTGTTGCGTGGGGGATGATATTTGGCCAAGCAGAGCAAACCGACAGGCCTAGTTTGCATCAGTTTGACATGGTAAGTATATGTAACACCAAACATGGAGTATAATACAAACTCCTCCTATTGATGGGTTGTGGTGTTGGGATTGTTGCGTGGGGGATGATATGTATTTGTATGTAACAGGGGTGTATTGATGGGTTGTGGTGTTGGGGCTGTTGCGTGGGGGATGATATGTATTTGTATGTAACAGGGATGTATTGATGGGTTGTGGTGTTGGGGTTGTTGTGTGGGGGATGATATGTATTTGTATGTAACAGGGATGTATTGATGGGTTGTGGTGTTGGGGTTGTTGCGTGGGTGATGATATGTATTTGTATGTGACAGGGATGTATTGATGGGTTGTGGTGTTGGGGTTGTTGTGTGGGGGGTGATATGTATTTGTATGTAACAGGGATGTATTGATGGGTTGTGGTGTTGGGGTTGTTGTGTGGGGGATGATATGTATTTGTATGTAACAGGGGTGTATTGATGGGTTGTGGTGTTGGGGTTGTTGTGTGGGGGATGATATGTGTTTGTATGTAACAGGGATGTATTGATTGGTTGACTGGTTGGTGCTGGGCTGAGGTTGATGTGGCGAGTGGGGAGTTTGTGTGTGTTGAGGTTGGAGGAGGGTTTATGTGTACATGATCTTGTGTGTGTGTGTGTGTGTGTGTGTGTGTGTGTGTGTGGTTGTGTGTGTGTGTGTGGTTGTGTGTGTGTGGTTATGTGTGTGTGTGTGTGCAGTCAGGTATGGGCCTCTTT
>NC_134876.1:89585081-89590081 GCF_041734735.1 Babylonia areolata
AGGAATAGGAGGCCGATATCTGAATAGGTGAAACGGGAACGGTTGTCAGGCGAAACAGTCCAACAGATCTCAAGAGGCCGTCAGTTGAAGGATGGCGGCACGATCAAAGACTAGTCGAAACGGGAATAGACGAATCGGACCTGCTCGGGCCTTGTGTGTGTGTGTGTGTGTGTGTGTGTGTGCCTTGCTTGCAGACAGTACTGAGTTTTGGTGGATTGGCTTTGTTGTTGGTGTTCAGGGTTGGTGAGTGGGGGAAAGAGACTGCAGTGGTGGGCAGAAAACAAACAAGCAAACAAACAACAGCAACAGCAAAACCAAACAATGCAACTGCTTGCAGGTTCAACGGGTGTTTCAAAACAGCGAAGCAAAAAAACAAAAACAAAAAAAAAAAAACCAACAAAAACTTGATACGCCAACGTCAGACAGACAAGACAGCCAAAGGAAAATACGGTGTATCTCTCTCTCTATCTCTCTCTCTCTCTCTCTCTCATACCAACACACACACACACACACAAAATACCAACACACACACATACACACACACATACCAACACACACACACACACACACACACACACACACACACACGCACGCACGCACGCACACACCCACACATACCAACACACACACGCACACACGGACGAACTCGGTGTTCATCTGTCAAAGTGTCATATAAAAAAAAACCCACAAAAACCAAAAGGCTGTATGCTATTTATCACGTACACCACAACAGTGGTTGTTGCAGCTGCGCTGTTCGTCTTCATCACAAGACATGACGTTTGTCAAAGCTGTTTTGAAAGAAGTGTAGACCGTCGTATTACAGGGGCATTACTACAGCTTTGATGAACGAACACACATGATATATTTATGTACAGGGCTCGCCAAAAGTTCAGGAACACTTTTGGAAACTTGCACTCTCTTACTTCTTCAGTGTAGGCATGGTGAAAATGATCAGTCCTGAACGTTTGTCAAACAGTATACATGCAGTCAATGTAATGATAAACAAGACTCATGACCAGAGGTGCTTTATGACAGTGAAAGCCACACACACACACACACACACACACACACTTATTATGTGCAACAACACACACAACAACACACACACACACACTATGTGCAACAACACACACATACAGCAACACACACGCACACGCACGCACGCACGCACCCTTAATTACATACACACAAAATCCTGCAATACTGTGGGGGGCCAGGGATTGAATTTTTTTTTTACAGCAAGTCGATCACAGTTTGGACAAGAACAGTATGAGGAAGTTCTTTTCTCTTCACCAACAACACACAAAAAAAGACAATACAAATGTTCTTGCTAAAGATGATTTAATGCAGCCATCTGAACTGTTTGGAGCACAACACAACATGGGTATTGTTCTGGGTAATACAAAAGATCCATTCCTTGGGAAAGGATGTCTGAGTCATGAAACAGATGATAATCCCTGCTTTTGCGTTCGAGGAACCCTGCTTTTTACGTTGATTAGAACACACTTGATTTGTGAAGATGATGTACGTCAAAAGTGCATCTGCATAAACGCTGGCACACATGAATGTTAAGCATATGTTTCACCGACATACACTTGCACGCGCGCACGCGTGCAGAAACACAAACACACACACACACGCAAGAAGTCGGACACACACACACGCAAAGCCGCACGTACATGCAAACGAACAATCACACACATAACCACACACACACACACAGACATGTACGCACACAAACGCACACTAACACACACACACACACACGCAAAGCCGCACGTACATGCAAACGAACAATCACACACATAACCACACACACACACACACACACAGACATGTACGCACACAAACACACACTAACACACACACACACACACGCGCGCGCGCACACGCACACACACACACACACTCGCACACACACTAACATAATCACTAACACACACATACAAACATACAGTGACACACACACACTTTCATACACAGCGGAGAATAGCAAACATAAACACACACACACACACACACGCGCGCGCGCGCACACGCACACGCACACGCACACAGGGTGTCATCAGCAGATAACAGATACTGGCCAGTGGCATTATTCCTCTGACGTCTTTGGGGATCTGCCGTTATTGGCATCTGAAAGGTCTCCCGGCCTTTGATGAGCACCAGTGAATCCGTCTGTCTCTCATCTCTCTCTCCCTCTCTCCCCCTACTCTCTCCCTCTCTCTCCGCCCCTCCCCCCCTCTCTCTCTCTCTCCCCCTCTCTCTCCCTCTCTCTCCGCCTCCCCTCTCTCTCTCCCTCTCCCCTATCTCTCTCCCTCTCTCTCCGCCCCCTCCCTCTCTCTCTCTCCCTCTCCGCCCCCCCCCCTCTCTCTCTCTCCTTCTCTCCCCCTCTCTCTCCGCCACCCCCTCTCTCTCCCTCTCTCCGCCCCCCTCTCTCTCTCTATCTTTCCCTCTCTCCCCCTCTCTCTCCCTCTCTCTCCGCCCCCCTCTCTCTCTCACCTCCCTCTCTCTCCCTCTCTCACCGCCCCCCCTCTCTCTCTCTCCCTCTCTCCCCCCTCTCTCTCCCTCTCCGCCCCCCCCCCTCTCTCCCCTCTCTCCCCCCCTCTCTCTCCCTCTCTCCGCCCCCCCCCTCTCTCTCTCTCTCCTCTCTCCCCCCTCTCTCTCCCTCTCTCTCCGCCCCCCCCCCCTCTCTCTCTCGTCAACACTCTGGGATTCAGCTAGCGATGACACACTAAAACATTTACTAAGTCTGCATAGACGAGCTTCATCACTGACTGCTGACGACTACAGACATTTCAATATTCTTCCCGTAAAGCTGAAACTTGAATACAACAAAGCACTTTTTATGTTTAAAATCATGTCTAATTATGCTCCATCTTTGAGAGATAGATTTCCCACCACGCTAGTCCGTCAGACCAAGAAAATGAAGATCCCCATTCCAAGAGTAGGTCTGTTTAAATCCAGTGTCATCTATTCAGGAGGCTGTTTAAGGAACAATGTTTCATCCAATTTTAATGTTCAGAAAAGCATTCAAGAATCAAAAAAAGTTACCATACACACATGATGGACAAATACGTCAACAATCCTACTTAACTTACTGAATGCGCATATATATATATATATATATATATGATTTAGTTGTATGTCTAACCACTATTGCAATACTTAATGATATACAACCACAATCAGTGTCCTACATACTTCGTGTGTTTGTTTTCTTGATTTTTGGTTTGTTGTTGTTGTTGTTGATGTTGTTTGTGTTTTTTTAGGGGTGTGGAGGTGGGGAGTTTTGTTGGGGTTTGATGTTTTCTTTTTCTTTTTCATAATATGATGTTTATATTAGGATTGTGTACATGTGCATGTTTAAATGTGTATGTGAATGTCATGTCCTTACTTCTACATCTCTTTGATACTTTGTGAATGTTTTGATTCATTTTTCATTTTCTATTTGCCCTGAGGGCTGGATGAAAAAAAACACATGTATGCTTATTCCTCTTCCCTCAATAAAAAAAACTTCGTTCGTTCGTTCTCTCTCTCCCTTCCTCTCTCTCTTAATGTGTGTGTGTGTGTGTGTGTGTGTTTTGTGTGTGGGCGCGCAGCGCACATACACACACGCTCGCACGCACGTGTGTGTGCATGAGTACGTGTGCTATTGTCGATAACAATGACAAATAATTACATCAACAACAGCAGCAGCACCATCACCACCGCCACCTCCAACATCAGCAGCAATAATGATAATAATGATGATAATATGGAGATAGGCGCCAAGGACGTGAGGAAACACTGTCAATTAAAAAAAAATTCTGTGTTCTTGATGGCTTCGCAAAAAATGGTTGTCTGCGTCGCCCAAAGCCAAATAAATAGCTCATGGCGCTTTCACACACACACACATACGCACACGCACGCACGCACACACGCACGTACACACACACACACTCTCTCTCTCACATACACGCACACACACACACACACACACACTCAAACACGGACACACACGCACACACACACGCACACACATACTCACACACGCAAACACACACACACACGCGCACGCACACACAAACACATACACACAAACAAACACGGACACACACACACACGCAAACACACACACACACGCACGCACGCACACACACAAACACATACACACACAAACACACACACACACACACACAAAAAACCAAAACCCTCAAACACGGACACATACACACACAACCACAAACACGGACACACACGCTCACACATACACACACACACACACACACACACACACACACAGATGAGGAGAGAGAGAAACAAGATGGCCTTTCCCAGCATTGCATTTATTGTTTACGAAACGGAAATATTTGTTATTCTTTTCACATTGTTTTTCAACAGCCATGTGTACTGACATCAGCTCGTGTGCTTAGACGTATCGGCATGTGGTGTACAGAATACTCTCTTTTCGAGGAACAGTCCTATTGTGACAAAAAAAAAAAACAACAACAAAATCTTCAGAATTCCCCTATGGATGAAAACAGTCCATTGTTTAAGCATTTTGGAGTGGTGAGAATGTATCTTTCTGAACTGAGAAATCGTCTTCTGCTGTTTCTGGCTAGCTGTTTCCATGGGTCACTGGCTGTTATGTCACTGAGTAATCTTTCCAAAAATAACAATAATTATTGTTCTTTTTAACATTTTTTTTTTCTCAAGGCCTGACTAAGCGCGTTGGGTTACGCTGCTGGTCAGGCATCTGCTTGGCAGATGTGGTGTAGCGTATGTAGATTTGACCGAACGCAGTGTGACGCCTCCCTGAGCTACTGATACTGATACTGATACTGTTCATAATGAATTGTTTTACCAATGGCTGTACCTGTACCGTGATTTCATTTGGATATGGATTTCATTCCGGTTTGGGTCTATACATGTTAATTTGTGCGTGTGTGCGTTTAGGAACGCGCGCTGTGCATGAAAACCTGTATGAGAGAGAGAGAGTGTGTGTGTGCATGTGAGTG
>NC_134876.1:89592581-89595081 GCF_041734735.1 Babylonia areolata
TGTGTGTGTGTGTGTGTGTGTTTAATTTTGATAGGTTGTGATTGGTTATTGGTTATTGACTCTTCATCAGATTTCGATTCATTAATTTTTTGAAAAAAGAATGATGTATCATTATTGGTAAATATGGGATAATCGATGCGTGAATGCATTGGTGTGTGTGTGTGTGTGTGTGTGTGTGTGTGTGTGTGTGTGTGTGTGTGTGTAGAGGGGTGGTGGTGGTGCGTTCGTGTGTGTGTGTGTGTGTATTTCTGCGTGTGTGTGTGTGTGCACGCATTTCTGTCCGATCCTCAAGAATACGTATTGAATGCCATCCATGTGCTCTTGTTGTTGTTGTTGTTGTTGTTGTTGTTGTTGTCCTTCTTCTTCTTCTTCTTCTTCTTCTTCTTCTTCTTCTTCTTCGTCCTCCTCCTCCTCCTCCTCCTCCTCCTCCTCCTCCCTCTCCACGAAGTCTCTTGATGATCCGGCCCGCATGAACACGAAAGCGCGGTTTACTTTCTTGAATTGGTGAGTAAAGTTAGATTAATAGTTATCTAAATTCACAGAGAGACAGACACAGTCACACAAAACGAACACAGAAACAGTCGAACACACACACACACACACACACACACACACACACACACACACACACACGCATGCATATATATATATATATATATATATATATATATATATATATATATATATATATATATATCTTGCTATAGCTCATATTCTTGAAAGTGCTAAGCGCTTTACAACAGCACTGAAAGCATTCATCCCAAAAAGAACAATTAAAAGAGATCTTGTCATCGAGTAACTCAAGTAATGAATCAGATATTAAAAAAAAAGATAACACTAGAAATAATGATATAAACAACAATGTAGACAGTTTAGAGACGCCCACGTGCACACACACACACACACACACACACACACACACACACAAAAGCACACACACACAGATAAACACACACACACAGAAACACACACAGACAAACACACACACACACACACACACACACACACTCCAGTTATAAAGAGATAAATACCCATACACGCGTGCGCACACACACACAAACACACACACACATATACACAAAAAAAACCACGCATGCACACACACACACACACACGCACACAAATAAACAAACGATTGAAACAAACTAAAATATTACATGATAAAGCAATTCTTATTAAACATTTCTAGTAAAAACGTATTCATCACATTTATGAAATTAAAATCTGAAAATGGTGGGGGTTTTTGAGGTTTTTCTTAGATTAAAAATGGACGCATTGTGATAACATTCACACCCACTCCCAACACACACACACACACAGACACGCGTGTACACACCCTCGCGCGCGCTCGCACACATACACGTACGCACGCATACATACATACAGACATGCACCGACGCGCACACGCACACACACACACACACACACACGCGTGTACACACCCTCGCGCGCGCTCGCACACATACACGTACGCACGCATACATACATACAGACATGCACCGACGCGCGCGCGCACACACACACACACACACACACACACACACACACACACACACACACACACGCACGCACGTACACACACACACGTGCACACATATACGCGCGCTCGCACACATACACGTACGGACGCATACATACATACAGACATGCACACACACACACGCACGCACGCACGCACACACACACACACACACACACACACACACACACACACACACACACACGATTCCAACCGACCGTCCGAAATCATTAATCAGGTTCTAAAATTCTTTCATGTCCAATCTTCTGTGAACTCATAAACTACTGTGCCAAGCATATGGAAACCAGCAAAGAATTGATTAGCTGTTTACATCCCACAACGAGAGAGAGAGAGACAGACAGACAGACAGACAGACAGAGACAGAGACAGAAGGTGAGTTAGTAAGGTCAAGGAACTAAAAGAGAGTGTGTGTTGGAGCGTTGGATGTGCTCTTTTACACACAGTCAACTGATTAAAAACAGCAGAAAACACATGTACATAAAAAAGAAAAAAAGAAGAAAAAAGAAACAGAAAAAAGAAGAAGAAAAACAACAAGAACATCACAATATAAGCAGACAGGCATCACAACAGACAGAAAACTGATATACCGACAGACGGACGGACAGACAGATAGACGGAAAGGCGCATTGCAAGTCAGGCAGGCAGACAGACAGACAGACAGACCGACAAATTCACATCCATTCCTTCCCCTGCCCTTCACGTTAGACGAAACAGTCATTACACCTGGCACTCACTTCACATGTGTGTGTGTGTGTGTGTGTGTGTGTGTGTCTGTCTGTCTGTCTGTCTGTATTGCATTTTCCCTCTCTGTCTCTCCATTTTCTTGGCTGTAATTTTCTTTTTCTTTTTCCGCCAGTATTCTATGTTTTTGGTAGTGGTATTTTCTTTCGGCTGCAGGATACATGGAAAAGAGCACGTAGGCTTGTGTTGTTTTTTTTTCCTCATAGTCAGGTAGATGGA
>NC_134876.1:89607581-89610081 GCF_041734735.1 Babylonia areolata
ATGCGTATACATATTCTCCTTCCCATGACACCTCATTCAATACACACCACAATCTCTTTAGACCTTTCCTTATAATATACTTTTCCTCTGATACATAACATGAATATTTTTTTACACTAATATTCACATGCATTCCCTTTCCTTTATCCACTTCTTTACTCCTTTCCGTCTAAAAACACTTATAGTGAATAGACGTTAAACTGAAGATAAAAAATTTAAAAAAAAAAAAAACACACGCATTCACGCGCACACACACAAACCCACTACGCACACAATAAAAACAACAACCAATGATCCTTGTGAATCTGTACATATTGAGAAGAAATAAGCAAGAAAGACAGAAAGAGAGAGACAGACAGACAGACAGACACGTACAAGCATGCGCACGCACGCACACAGGCACGCATGCATACATATTACACAACAAACTACTATGGTTGTGTTCAGTTTGTTCGTCAAACTTTCGGAGTACTTTTTTTCTGTTGAGCACAGCGACAATAAAAAAACAAAAAAACAAACCAAACAAGAGAGGCAAGGCCTTCAAGACTCACTTGTGATACACTTTAAAAAAATCCAAGCTTTTTATGTATTGAGTATAATTTCAGAATGTAATGTTTAAGATGAGAAAGATCAGTTTAAAGCAAATTAAGTCCCCTAGCATTAATTACAGAGTAATTTCCCTTTTTTTACTATCTGCACCAAAACGTTTGCAAAATAAATAAAACTTCCCTCCTTAGCAAAAGAAGTTCCTGTTTGAACCAAAAATGATAATAATGACTGCTCTTGTTGTTGTGTCAGAATAGCAGATCAAAGTGCCAAGTTTAGATAATTCAAAAAATGCAGTCTGCATATAATTAGGCTTCTTTTTTATTTTTTTTTGTGCCCATCCCAGAGGTGCAATATTGTTTTAAACAAGATGACTGGAAAGAACTGAATTTTTCCTATTGTTATGCCAAATTTGGTGTCAACTGACAGAGTATTTGCAGAGAAAATGTTAAAGTTTATCACGAACACACAGACACACACACACACACACACACACACACACACACACAGACAACCGAACACCGGGTTAAAACATAGACTCACTTTGTTTACACAAGTGAGTCAAAAAAACCCAGAAAACAAAAACAAAAAACCAAAAAAAAAAAAACCCACAACCACCACCAAACAACAAAAAGAAACAAAGAACAATGAAAGGAAAAGTGAAAAAAAAGAGCCGTCACAGCATTTCTCTTTGCCCCCCCCTTACCTGACAATACTAATTCAGATTTATTACAGCAGATGAGGAAATAGAAGCCGTCTGCTTTCCACAGAGAGAGAGAGAGGAGCAGACAGAGAGAGAGAGAGAGAGACAGAGAGAGAGAGACAGAGAGAGAGAGAGACAGAGAGAGAGAGAAGAGAGGGAGAAATAAAGGGTATGGGGGAGGGAGGTGGGAAGGGAGGCATTTGGGAGACTGGGGGTGGAGGGGGGGAGGTGAGGGGTTTTGGGGATGCAGGCCTAAGGCATGGGGAATCGTTGTCTGTCTACACTGAGCAGTTAGTCTACAAAAAAAAGAAAAAAAACAAAAAAGTTTGGCATGAAGACAGTGCTGCAGTGCTTGGTGTCTTTTAGGAAGATGCATGTCAACATTTCACAACTTGAACACACACACACACACCGTGACACACACACACACACACACACACACACACACACACACACACACACACACACACACACCGTGACACACACACACACACACACACACACACACACACACACAGAGGAGTCTTTCTGTCCTTGGCATTCTGGGGGGTCTGGCATGCAGGTGTGAAACAAGGTGAATCGCTTTGTGTGCCGCGTGCTAAAAAATGATATTTTATAAATAAATAAATAATTATGTGTGTGTGTGTGTGTGTGTGTGTGTGTGTGTGTGTGGACAGCTCTACTCAGTGTCTCTAGGAAGGTGTATGTCAATATTTAGATACATACACACGCAATGGTCGATGGTGTTTAATCCTTTGGCCATTGCTGGGGCATCGGTGGGTAAATGTTGTAACATCATTCATATTTCATGTGTCGAAATTGCAACGTGAACCGTAATTAAAGCACAATATGTCAGAAAAAAAGAGATAATTATATCACGATCAGATATCTGAATATCAACATGATGTTTACAACCTCTCCTCCCATTTCCACCACTTCCAACGATACTAGCTTTACACAAATCACACAGACACAGACACACACACACACACACACACACACACACACACACACACACACACACACACACACACACACACACACACACACACATACACTCTCTCTCTCTCTCTCACTCACACACACACACACACACACACACACACACACAGAAACAAACACACACACACGCACACACACACACACACACACACACTCACACACACACATACACACTCTCTCTCTCTCTCTCTCTCTCTCTCTCTCTCTCCCTTTTCTTTAACCCCAGTCCACATAACTGGGCGAAGAAAA
>NC_134876.1:89615081-89617581 GCF_041734735.1 Babylonia areolata
ACGCACACACACACACACACACACACTTGGAGGGAAAGCGCGGGTACGCGCTCGCGCACACACACACACACATGCATACACAAATACGCGCGCTCATACAAACACACATAACACACACAGACACATACACACACACACACACACACACACACACACACACACACGCACGCACGCACGCACGCACGCACACACACACACACACACACACACACACACACTCACACACAGACGCACATACACACACACACACACATACACAGACGCACACACGCGCGCGCACACACACACACACACACACGCACGCACGCACGCGCACACACATACACACACACGCGCGCGCGCGCGCACACACACACACGAGACAGTCAACAGACGCTAGCTGCTGTGCAGACTGGTCTCTTCGATGAAAGGAGACGGTCGCACACCGACTCCGCACTACAGACACGTGTAAAAATGGTTGATAGCAAGCACTTATTCGCGCTCTTGTTCACACACACACACACACACACACACACACACACACACACACACACACACACACACACACACACACACACACACACACACACACACGATGATAAAACAGTATAAAACATAAAATCACGTACACACTGATACATATCTGCATACACATACGCACACGCACACACACACACTCACAAATACACGCACATACACATACATACGCACACATACACACACTCATACACACACACACACACACACACACACACACACACACACACACACACACACACACGCAGGGTAGTCTGAAACGCATGTGCGTGTTCAAAGTTCACGCTTTGCGTGTGTAACACGGACAATAAGAAACGACAACAACAGTCACACACACCCGTCACGCCACTGACTGTTCTGGGACGACGGTGTCTCACACTGATAACTCGTGTCTCGCACCTAACAACAACTCCCGAATGATAGTAATAATAATAATAATAATAATAATAATGGATACTTATATAGCACACTGTCCAGAAATCTGCTCTAGGTGCTTTACAAAAACGCTTTTGTTAACATAAAACATTACATCAATGTTACATACACACACACCAAAATGTGACTACACACACACACACACACACACACACACTGCATACATACATTTTAACATACAGGTGTAACTAACAGCTATCCTAACACATACTCACACACAGGCAGGCACAAACTTACATAAACACACGCACACACAATACACATTCATATACATGCATGTAGTTATTATGTACACACACACACATGTACACACACACAGCCAAGCACAGCTAACACAAAGGAAGTGGACCTGCCACAACTGAACTTGTTGCTGAGGGAAAATAAGTCAAAATAAGTCCGAACAAACCAAACTCGACAGTTCTTGCTCATATTTACTAACATTGGTCTATGTTCCTCTTTCTCTTCGTCAAGTCTCCACACTCAGCTCTTTCAAGTCTGGCCTTAAAACTCATCTCTTCACAAGATAGCCTCCCTTCCCTGTCTCTTCCTTATCTTCAGTTTCTTTAGTTTTAGAGTTATGCATGCGTGTGAATGACTGACACACACACACACACACACATGCACGCATGCAAACACATAGGGCCTATGCACACACTTACACAAACATGCACACACACACATAATTATATGCATTCACATACATACGCACACACGCAAACACATACATACACGCTCACACATACGCAAGCGCACACACCGCACACGTCCACACGCACAAATACACTCATTTACACAAACACACATACACAGGGAGACACAGGCACACCGACACAGACACACACAGACATAGATACACTGACACACAGACACAGACACACACTGACACACAGACACACACAGGCACGTCGACACACAGACACACAGACACACCGACACAGACACAGACACACACACACACACACATACACACAGACACACAGACACACACACACACACACACACACACACACACACACACACACACACACACACACACACAGACGGATAGAGAAACAGAGCGAGCGAGAGTCACACGAGAAGTTCAAGATTTTTACCAGCCCCTGTTGGTCTTGGTGGTGTTATTCTGGGTGTTTGTAAATACGATCAGTTCTCATTCAGTCCTGAAAAAGACACTGCTATTTTTCCTTTCGATTTATCAGTTTCTTTTTTTTCTTCTTTTTTTTTCATGCTGATCTGGTCCTTCTTGAAACTCTTTCCCCTACAGCCTGTTTTCCTGATAATACGATCTTTGCTTGGAATGATACCTGGCCTAAAGGACTGGATGACTCTCAACAAGCTGCAATTAAATGATGATAAGACTGAATTGATGATAACCTGTCCAAAGAAGTTTCGTCAACATCCTTCCTTTCTTGACTCTGTTCTGATCAATAGCACACCTGTTTCACTTTCTCCCTCTGTTCGCAGTCTTGGTGTAATCCTAGACCAGTCTCTTTCCTTCCAACAGCACATTTCGAATATCTGTAAAGTTGCCTATTTGGAACTGCGTAGA
>NC_134876.1:89627581-89632581 GCF_041734735.1 Babylonia areolata
TGAAGTTCCCTGTTCACCGCTCTACCTTTCTGAGCGGAAAACTGAAGAACTCCATCATTTCCTGGTGCTTTGTTTGTTTGTTTGTTTTTTGTTTTGTTATTTATCCGGGTTCGGATTGCCTCAATCACCACTGCCTCTGTGATTGGTCCAAGATCGAGGCCAAGGTCCTTCCGCCTGTTTCCAGACAATCAATTGATACAGAAGGTTTTCTCTCTTCCTGGATGTGTTCCTTCCACCTTTTTGGCGTGTTCTTTTTAATCATTTGTTGTTATTTTATTTTTTTGTAATGGTGCTGTTGCAGAATCATTAGGCGTTGAATTCGCTGCATCTACTATCGTAAAAGCACATGGGAAATATATCCTTTAATTTGTATTGTATTGGATTATTCGTTTTTGTCACAACAGATTTCTCAGTGTGAAATTCGGGCTGCTCTCCCCAGGGAGAGCTCGTCGCTCCACTGAGAGCGCCAAGTGCGCTAAGTGCATGCTACACACGGGACCTCGGTTTATCGTCTCATCCGAATGATTAGCGTCCAGACGACCACTCAAAGTCTGGTGGAGGGGGAGATAATACTGGCGATCGTACCGGGATTCGAACCAGTGCGCTCAGATTCTCTCGCTTCCAAGGCGGACGCGTTACCTCTATGCCATTACTCCACTTCTCTTTAGCTCTTTACGTCTTTAACACGAACGGCGAAGTCTTGAGGGACAGTCGGGGCTCGACCCCTTCCACATGCGCTGCCCCAAACGTATCGTGAACATCACCTGGCAGGACAGAGTTCCAAACTGGAATCCCCAGCATGTGCAGCCTGCTGAAACAGAGGGGCATGCTCTGGATCTGTCACATCACATAACGCGAATGGATGGTGGTCGGATCCCCCAAAAAGATCTCCTGTACAGACAACTGGTGCATGGAAATGGCCCACAGGCAGACCTCAGCTCCGCCATAAAGATGTCTGCAAGAGAGGTGTGAAGGCCTTGAACGTGGAACCGAACGTCTGGGAAGATGTAGCCTCAGAGGCAGACGGTGCAGCAAAGCCTCTCCAAGCTCTACGTGCGAAGAGAAGATTGCCCAACGTTGCGATGGAAATAAACTAAAAAAAAGGAACGGCCCAGAGTCAGATAGACGACTCACCATCAGACATCACCTGTGCGCAGTGTGGGAGGTACTACCACTGTCGTATCAGCCTGTCCAGCCATAAACCACGCTGTACCTATCACAACCCAGAGTGAAGCTCCATAGTCTCGCGATGCTGATGGATACGAATATAAGTTTGACGTTTTTGTAGTTGTATTTCTCTTTTTATCACAACAGATTTCTCTGTGTGAAATTCGGGCTGCTTTCACACAGTCGCTACACTCCAGCGCCACCCCTTTTTTTCTCCCCCTGCGTCCTATCGAAGTGGATTTTTCTACAGAATTTTGCCAGGAACAACCCTTTTGTTGCCGTGGATTTTTACGTGCGCTAAGTGCATGCTACACACGGGACCTCGGTTTATCGTCTCATCCGAATGACTAGCGTCCAGACCACCACTCAAGGTCTAGAAGTGGAGGGGGAGAAAATATCGGCGGCTGAGCCGTGGTTCGAACCAGCGCGCTCAGATTCTCTCGCTTCCTAGGCGGACGCGTTACTTCTGGGCCATCACTCCACTTTTACCTTGCAGCATGAACATCTGCGTCTTCAGGGACAACCAGGACATCATGCTTTGACAACTGAGAGATCTCTTTCATAGACAAGCGTGGAATCGTCTTTGAGGGATTCCCTTACAAGCTGAGCGTGGACTGTTCGTTCTTCTCTTCAGTCGTGCCTATGGCCAGGCAAGAAGGTCGCTGCCAGAAAGTTCTGGCGACGTTGATTGATTGATCGATCTGTCTATTCATTTATTTATTTATTTATTCACTTATTTATCGATCTATTTTTGTTTTGCTTGGATTATTTGAAGAGTGAGTGATAATATGGTTTTAATTTTCCATTATATTGTTTGTCACATGTGAAGATACTCAGCAAAATGACAACTGTATTTTAACTACGTGTCACTTGTTCTAAAATTGCACTGTTTTTCTTTTCTTTTTCAACCCCCCCCCCCCCCCTTTTTTTTGGAATTTTTTTGCTGTCTTTTTAGCAATAATGAATAGTTTCTGTTCACTGCCGTGATTTAAGTGATGATTATTGATGAGCATCGTTCCTGTCCCTTCCTCACTTCTCCACCACCCTTGTCCCACGCACGCACGCACGCACACACACACACACACACACACACACACACTAAAACTAACACACACAAACACACACAGACAAACACACACACACACACACACACACACACACACACACACACATACACAAACACATACACATACACAAACACACAACCACGCATACAAACACACACAAACAAACACACACACAGACAAACACACACACACACACACACACACACACACACACACACACACACACACACGGCGCACCTTCTCCACGCGCCCCACAGGAAGCAAAAAAACACACATGCATGAATGACAAGGACTCCAAACAAAGACAACAGGAGTAAGTAGCCACTTTCCGCAGACCAAAACCATGACACTCTCCCTCTCACAACCCCTTACCCCCCCCCCCCCTCTCTCTCCTCCCTGTCTCTTTCTCTCTATATCTTTCTCCCTCTCTGTCTCTGTCTCTTTCTGTGTGTGTGTGTGTGTGTGTGTGTGTGTGTGTCTCCCCCCCCCTCTCTGTGTCTCTCTCTCTGTTTCTGTTTCTGTCTGTCTGTCTCGCTCTCCTTCCATCTCTCTGTCTCTCCCTATCTCTCTCTCTCTCTGTCTCTCTCTGTTTCTGTCTCTGTCTGTCTCTCTCTCCATCTCTCTCTCTCTGTGTCTGTCTCTGTATCTGTTTCTCTGTCTCTGTGTTTCTGTGCCCCTGTTTCTCCCTCTCTGTCTGTCTGTCTGTCTGTCTCTCCCTCTCTCTCTCCACCAATGACCGCGTCCAAGTGGGCAGGACAGACAGCAAGCAGTCAACGAGAGAGAGAGAGAGAGAGAGGAGAGAGAGACAGACAGACAGACAGACAGACAGACAGGGACATTGAGAGAGAGAGAGGGGGGGTGGGGGGCGACATGCAGCCACTGACCACTGCCCGACACGGTCATTCAAGTTAATGAGCCAGCATGCCATGGTCGCCGCGGGCAATGTAGCTCACTTCACACACACACACACACACACACAAAAAAAAAAGCCCCAGGGACAAACTCCCATGACCTATGAACTGCGAAAGGGGGAAGGGGGGGGGGGGGTGGACCCCTTACAGCCACTAGAAGTGGTCATTGTCTGGACAAGGCGGGAGGGAGGGAGGAGGAGGATGAGGAAGAGGAGGTGGACAGGGAGGAGGAGAGGGTGCGGAAGGGGGATGTCCATACGGCACTGGACAGGAGTCGCAGTCATTAAAAAAAAAAAAAAAAAAAAAAAAAAAAGCGAAAAAGCGAGGCAGCTGGAAGATCAGGGTTGGAAAGGGTGGGGAGGGAGAGGGAGAGAGGGTGGAAGAGTATGGTTGGTACTTTGATGGGGGTAGGGGAGGAGAAAGAGGAGGTTGGTCACTGGGTTATGGCCTTGAGTGGGTTTTTTTTTTTTTTTTTTTTTTTTTTTTCACTTTGTCAAGGTCTTCCAAGCGGGATTTTTTTCTTCTTCTCTTTTTCTTCTTCTTTTTCATCCTTGTTTGTATCGAGTATCGTGTTGATGTGACCGACAAATATCTGCTAGATTATTTTCTTTCTTTCTTTCTTTTTCCCTTTTCTTTCAAATATATGTGTGCTATTGTAACTGATGTAGATTATTTAGCAAGGACAGATTCAGTGGAAGAATAGGCCATGCCTAAAATCGTAATCCTTGAATAAATACACGTTTTGAGTTCGGAGTTCTCTCTCTCTCCCTTTCTCTATGTGTGTGTGTGTGTGTGTGTGAGAGAGAGAGAGAGAGAGAGAGAGAGAGAGAGAGAGAGAGAGATGTAATGTCGAGGTCATATTCATTCAATTACAACCAACCCAGTTTTGTCCGGCTTCTTTATATGCTGGACTCCTGAGACCTCCTAAGTACAACCTGTATGATTATGCAGTATAAAAGGGGGAAGAATTGCAGAGCTGAGTAATAATCTCTCTCCCCCTTCCAATTAAAACAAAAAAACACCCAAAAAACGACAAAGAAGCGCGCGCGCGCACACACACACACACACACACACACACACACACACACACACACACACACACACAAAATCATTAAGCGTAGACAGGTAACCGAAGTATAACTCATACCGGAGAATTAACACGCTAGTATCCGTTCACGTCTGTTGTTGGCTGTATTAGTTTCGGGTTAAAAGTAACGCCCATGACATAAGCCGAGAGAATGGCGGGAAAAACAACAACAACATTGTTTAATTAATGCTCTGCGAGTTGGGTAAGGAAAAGAAAACCATGTGGGCATTTCCATGCAACAAACTCCAATGGCATTACTAAAGCAATCCTGCAAGAAACAGTTGAGGGGGGAGGGGGAGAGGGGAGGGTAGACTTCTAGAAAAAAAAAGGAAAAAAATAAACGATGGACTGGCTTCTTCTTCTTCTTCTGCGTTCACTCGTATGCACACGAGTGGGCTTTTACGTGTATGACCGTTTTTACCCCGCCATGTAGGCAGCCATACTCCGTTTTCGGGGGTGTGCATGCTGGGTATATTCTTGTTTCCATAACCCACCGAACGCTGACATGGATTACAGGATCTTTAACGTGCGTATTTGATCTTCTGCTTGCATATACACACGAAGGGGGTTCAGGCACTAGCAGGTCTGCACATATGTTGACCTGGGAGATCGTAAAAATCTCCACCCTTTACCCACCAGGCGCTGTCACCGTGATTCGAACCCGGGACCCTCTGATTGACAGTCCAACGCTTTAACCACTCGGCTATTGCGCCCGTCAATGGACTGGCAATGTTGAATGGACGGGAAACCAGTTTGCAGAGACTCTGG
>NC_134876.1:89645081-89647581 GCF_041734735.1 Babylonia areolata
CAGGGGGAGGGGGGGGGAGAGGGGGAATGTGGTGGGGAGTAAGGGAAGTGCGGGAGAGAGAGACAAAGAAAACGAGGGAGAAAAGAGGGAGTGAGTGAAGAAAGGGGAGCAGAAAGACATGGAGACAGAGAGAGAGAGAGAGAGAGAGAGAGAGAGAGAGAGAGAGAGAGAGAGAGAGAGAATAAAAGCTAGGGAGGAACAAGAGAAAGAGAGGTAGAAGAAAGGGTAGAGATGGTGGGGAGGGAGTGAGAGAGAGAGGAAACGATATGAACGAGAGGGACAGACAAGACAAGACAAGACAAGACAAATTCTTTATTTTCGAGGATAATAGATCAGCACTGGCGCGCATTTTTTCATCCAGTCCCCGCCCTGGAACAGGGTCCACACGACACAATACTGCATTATATATGTCATTGCATGCGCTACACAATGCTACTTAAAGTCATAGCATGCGAATACAATACTACATAAAGGCATAAGCATGGTAATGATAAGATACACACACACACACACACACACACACACACGCACACACACACACACACACACACACACACACACACACACAGGCACAAGCATGGTATTAATAAACGACGTAGCAAAACACACACACACACACACACACACACACACACACACACACACACACACACACACAGACATACACACACACACACTCTCTCTCTCTCTCTCTCTCTCTCTCACGCACACGCAAACGCACACACACATAAGAGAGAGAGAGAGCACTCGAATGTTTCATTGAGAGTAAAGGAGAGAGATGTGGGGGAGAGGGAGAGAGAGGGGGAGAAGAGAGAGGGAGAGAGAGAGAGAGAGAGAGAGAGAGAGACAAGGAGAAAAAGGGAGAGAAAGAAGAGGGGAGGGGGGGGAGAAAGAGAGAGCAGGACGGAGTGAGAGTGAGTGGAGAGGAGAGAGAGAGGGTGATGAGGGAAATATGAGAGAAGGATGATTAGAGGGTAGTTTGTTTTTGTTGCTGTTTCTTTGGAGGGGGGTTGGGGAGGTGTGTGTTTGTGTGTTTGTTAGGGGGGATTGGGGGGGGGGGGGTGTTAGAAAATGTACATTCGAACACCCTTCCATCCGCTCACCACAAGCACAAACACAGCCACACACATGTTTCCACACACAGACACACACACACACACACGCACACACACATACACACACACACACCGTCACACACACACACACACCGTCACACACACAGACACACACCGTCACTCACACACACACACACACACACACACACACACACACACACACACACACACACAACGTGCCCACGTGCCCACGCGTGAAAATCTCGGAAAAATGCGCTTCACAGCTATTATGGACAAATCAATACCGACTATAGTATGCCAAGCCAGCAATGCAAAACAGATATAGAGGAATAACACGCTCGCTCGTATATTCTGCACGTTTGTGGCCAACAGAAAAAAAACAAAGAAAGAACAACATTTTGGACTTGAGCGCAACTCGTCTTCTCTGACATGCTGTGTTCTAGCTGTTGTTTGTTTCTTATTGAGTAACCACCTTTCCTTTATTGTTTGGTTTGGTTTTCTTTTTCTCTTCACGACTTCTCTGTAGTACCCTCCTCATCCTCACCATTCACTCCTCCGACTTTTTCTTTCTTTATTGTTCCTTTCTTTCTTTCTTTCTTCCTTCCTTCTTTCCTTTCTTTCTTTCTTTCGTTCTTTCTTCCTCCTTCGTTCTTTCCTTCCTCTTTTTCTTCCTTTCTTCTTTCTTTCTTTCTCCCTTCCTCCCTTCCTTTCTTCCTTCCTTCCTCACTTTCTTTCTTCCTTCCTTCCTCCCTTTCTTTCTTCCTTCCTCACTTTCTTTCTTCCTTCTTCCTTCCTCACTTTCTTTCTTCCTTCCTTCCTTTCTTTCTTTCTTCTTCCTCCCTTCCTTTCTTCCTTTCTTTCTTCCTCCCTTCCTCCCTTCCTATCTTTCTTCCTTCTTTCCTTTCTTTCTTTCTCTCTTCCTTCCTTCCTTCCTCTCTTTCTTCCTTCCTTCCTTCCTTCCCCCTTTCTTTCTTTTTTCTTTCTTTCTTCCTTCCTTCCTTTCTTTCTTCCTCCCTTTCTTTCTTTCTTTCTTTTTCTGTATTACTCCCCCCCCAACCCACCACACCCCGCACCCCTCTCCCCCAACTGTTGGCTTTTCCTTCAAGCGTTTAATTTTCTGACAACCTTCTAAAAGAGACAATGGCCTATAACTGAACAAACCATCCATCCATCTCTCTGTTTCTTTCTTTTTCTCCCCCCCCCCCCCCATCCCCCCACTCCCCCTCCTCTCACTCTTCGAAGATTCGACATTTTGATAATGACCATGACTTACTAGAAATAGAAAATGAAGCAATAAACCGTCATATTTCACGAAAATAAATTTTGATTGCACTTCACTTAGTGAAATACAGAAACGTAAAGCT
This sequence comes from Babylonia areolata, assembly GCF_041734735.1. Classification (NCBI taxonomy): domain Eukaryota; kingdom Metazoa; phylum Mollusca; class Gastropoda; order Neogastropoda; family Buccinidae; genus Babylonia; species Babylonia areolata. The sequence goes on from NC_134876.1 coordinate 89,647,522, forward strand.
CCAGGGCCTGATGGTACTGGTGGAGAATTGTTGAAAGTACGGTTTAAACTCATTGTTCAT
>NC_134876.1:89652581-89655081 GCF_041734735.1 Babylonia areolata
AAACTGCATGTTTGTTGCACATCTGTTATGCATATGTGTGTGTGTGTGTGTGTGTGTGTGTGTGTGTGTGTGTGTGTGTGTGTGTGTGTGTGTGTGTGTGTGTCACAGTGTGTGTGTGTGTGTGTCACAGTGTGTGTGTGTGTGTGTGTGTGTGTGTGTGTGTGTGTGTGTGTGTGTGTGTGTCTGCATGTTTTACATTTACTTGCTTATTTATCATCATTGTTGTCTTTTTTTGTGCGCTTAGAGTTGACTTCATCAAGATTTTGCGCCTAATAAATATTAGCAGTAGTAGTAGTAGTAGTAGTAGTAGTAGTAGTAGTAGTATTTTTTATGTATTTATCTATTATTTATTTATTTATTTTGTTTAATTTTTTTTCTCAAGACCTGACTAAGCGCGTTGGGTTATGCTGCTGGTCAGACATCTGCTTGGTAGATGTGGTGTAGCGTATATGGATTTGACCGAACGCAGTGACGCCTCCTTGAGCTACTGATACTGAAACTGATTGACAAAGTTGTACTGGAAACTGCAGTTTTCTTTGTATCTTAACTGTGTATTTGTTGTTGTTTTGTGTGTGTCTCTTTGTTGCTTGCTTTTTTTTGTTGTTGTTCAATTGTTAGGAACGTTTAACCAAGAATTGGCCAAGACAACTGGTCCATGAAATCACCGAACATAATTATATAGACTTACCAATTGACAGAATTGCTTTCACACGATATCATCATTGATCTGGACTTCTGGCAAACTGTATGATTAGCCCAAGCGCCATCATTTTGGTTTTTTCTTGTTTAATCTTATAGCTTCTTCCTTTTGTCCATTTTAAATGCCTGCGTTAAACAGAAATGGGAAATGAAAGCTTCGATGCTGTCTGTTACAGGATTGCAGATGACCCCTTCCCAGTGTGGACAATGAATCAGCCGGCGATCCTTTCACAGGGCCAGCTGTAAACCGACACAGATGTCAGCGTTGGGCTGGGGTGGGGTGGGGGTGGTGGGGGTGGGGGGTGGGATCTGGAACTAATGTGGTCCATTCCGCGGACATTATAGAAGTTCGTGGCCCGTTCTGTACAAGTCCGTGCACGGGTAGAGTAGAGTAGAGTATAGCGGCTGGGGACGTAACTTCATCAGTTGTGCGACCGCCTCCGCAACTGCATAACATGGAAGGAGTTGAGGCTGGGTAGGCGTGTCCATCTTTTTCTTATCCCCGACTCCCCTCCTCCTACTCCCATCCCACCCCCATCTGCGGGGCTTGCTTCCTCTGGTACTACACCTCTTCTGTGACTCCTGCTTCTCCCCCAGATCTCTAACTCTGTCTGTCTGTCTGGGATTTTTAACAGAAAAAAAGGTGGTTGTGTTGGTGGAGGGAAAGAGGAAGAGACAGTGCAAGAGGGGAGAGGGCGAAAGAAGCTGGATGGGGGAGAGGGGGTTGCTGGTGTTTTTTGTGTTTTTGTTGTTGTTGTTGTTGTTGTTGTTGTTGTTTTTTTTTGGTGTGTGTGTGTGTGTGTGTGTGTGTGTGTGTGTGTGTGTGTGTGTGTGTGTGTGTGTGTGTGTGTTCGTTGTTGTTGTCGTCGTTGTTGTTTTCGTTTCCTGTTATTGGATTTTCTTTTCGTCATTCAACATTATTCGATTTAATAAGAATCTTTCTAACTTTCTCTGTCCGAACGTGTTCGTATATGGTGTATATGTGTATGCGCGTGCGTACGTGTGTGTTCCTACGTGCGTGCGCGCACGCGCGTATGTGTTTGAGGTGGTGTGAGGGTGAGTTGTGTGCATGTGTGTGTGTGTGTGCATGTGCGTGCTTGTGCACGAGCTTGCGTGCGTGGTTGTGTGTGTGTGTGTGTGTTGGGGGGGATGGGGGGGGGGGGAGGGGGGGGGGCAGACCGGGTGTGTGCGTGCGTGCGTGCGTGCGCATGAGCACAAGCACGTCTTCTAAGACAAAGAGTCAGAGAAAGCAAGAGGTGGTTCAGTCCACGTCAAACTTGGCGGGGGTTTGAACGGGACTCTTGAGACACACCCAGCAGACTGATTTCCATGAAGATCTTTACCATGCCGCCTTCAACCACTTTACGTTGATCTTTGCAGAATTTATCTCAGCTTCCCCCCACCCCCCTCCCCCCTTCTCCAAAACCACAGCGAAATTCTATCCGTCTGTCTGTCTGCCTGTCTGTCTCCCCTTCTCCCCACACCCACTCACCTCCTCCGTCTCTGTCTGTCTCTGTCTCTGTCTCTTTTTCTGTCTGATATGCGCTATTGTTTGTTTGAACACGGTTTTGGTAATGTTTGGTTAAACCAAGGTGTTGGTATTGTCGATGCATTTATTACTGTTTTCCGTCAACATTTGATTTCAGTGGTGCAGATGGCAAAAAATGGCACGAACATATTCAGACTAGTGATAGAGTTAACACATATAAACCTTTGGGTGAAGTGTTTTTTTTTTTATTTTTGTTTTTTTTAAACCATGAAGTAAAACCTTATATTTTGTCTACTATAAACAAACACTTGA
>NC_134876.1:89660081-89667581 GCF_041734735.1 Babylonia areolata
TACTGGAGGAGGGGGAAGGGAGATACTGGAGGAGGGGGGAGGGAGATACTGGAGGAGGGGGAAGGGAGATACTGGAGGAGGGGGGAGGGAGATACTGGAGGAGGGGGGAAGGGAGATACTGGAGGGGTGACGGAGAAACTGGAGGAGGGGGAGGGATATACTGGAGGAGGGGGAAGGGAGATACTGGAGGAGGGGGGAGGGAGATACTGGAGGAGGGGGAAGGGAGATACTGGAGGGGGAAGGGAGATACTGGAGGAGGGGGGAGGGATACTGGAGGAGGGGGAAGGGAGATACTGGAGGAGGGGGGAAGGGAGATACTGGAGGGGGGAGGGGAGATACTGGAGGGGAGAGGGAGATAGTGGAGGAGGGGTGAGGGAGATACTGGGGGGGCGAGGGAGATAGTGGAGGAGGGGCGAGGGAGATACTTGAGGGGTGAGGGAGAAACTGGAGGGGGAAGGGAGAAACTGGAGGGGAGAGGGAGAAACTGGAGGAGGGGGGAGGGAGAAACTGGAGGAGGGGGGAAGGGAGAAACTGGAGGAGGGAGGGGAGATACTGGAGGAGGGAGGAAGGGGAAGGGAGATACTGGAGTAGGGGGGAAGGGAGATACTGGAGGGGCGAGGGAGATACTGGAGGAGGGAGGAAGAGGGAAGGGAGAAACTGGAGGAGGGGGGAGGGAGATACTGGAGGGGAGAGGGAGATAGTGGAGGAGGGGAGAGGGAGATACTGGAGGAGGGGAAAGGGAGATACTGGAGGAGGGGGGAGGGAGATACTGGAGGAGGGGAGAGGGAGATACTGGAGGAGGGGGAAGGGAGATACTGGAGGAGGGGCGAGGGAGATACTTGAGGAGTGAGGGAGAAACTGGAGGGGCGAGGGAGATAGTGGAGGGGAGAGGGAGATAGTGGAGGAGGGGCGAGGGAGATACTGGAGGGGCGAGGGAGATAGTGGAGGAGGGGCGAGGGAGATACTTGAGGGGTGAGGGAGAAACTGGAGGGGGAAGGGAGAAACTGGAGGGGAGAGGGAGAAACTGGAGGAGGGGGAAGGGAGAAACTGGAGGAGGGGGGAGGGAGAAACTGGAGGAAGGGGGGAGGGAGAAACTGGAGGAGGGGGGAGGGGAGATACTGGAGGGGAGAGGGAGAAACTGGAGGAGGGGGGAGGGGAGATACTTGAGGGGAGAGGGAGAAACTGGAGGAGGGGGGAGGGGAGATACTGGAGGGGAGAGGGAGAAACTGGAGGAGGGGGGAGGGGAGATACTTGAGGGGAGAGGGAGATACTGGAGGAGGGGGGAGATACTTGAGGAGGGGGAGGGAGATACTGGAGAAGGGGGGAGGGAGATACTGGAGGGGGGAAGGGAGAAACTGGAGGAGGGGGAAGGGAGAAACTGGAGGAGGGGGAAGGGAGATACTGGAGGAGGGGGAAGGGAGATACTGGAGGAGAGAGAAACTGGAGGAGGGGGAAGGGAAATACTGGAGGAGGGAGAAACTGGAGGAGGGGGAAGGGAGATACTGGAGGAGAGAGAAACTGGAGGAGGGGGAAGGGAGATACTGGAGGAGGGGGAGGGAGATACTGGAGGAGGGGGGAGGGAGATACTGGAGGGGGGAAGGGAGAAACTGGAGGAGGGGGAAGGGAGAAACTGGAGGAGGGGGAAACTGGAGGAGGGGGAAGGGAGATACTGGAGGAGGGGGAAACTGGAGGAGGGGGAAGGGAGAAACTGGAGGAGGGGGAAGGGAGATACTGGAGGAGGGAGAAACTGGAGGAGGGGGAAGGGAGAAACTGGAGGAGGGAGAAACTGGAGGAGGGGGAAGGGAGATACTGGAGGAGGGGGAAGGGAGAAACTGGAGGAGGGGGAAGGGAGATACTGGAGGAGGGAGAAACTGGAGGAGGGGGAAGGGAGATACTGGAGGTGGGAGAAACTGGAGGAGGGGAAGGGAGATACTGGAGGAGAGGGAAGGGAGATACTGGAGGAGGGGGAAGGGAGAAACTGGAGGAGGAAGAAACTGGAGGAGGGGGAAGGGAGATACTGGAGGAGGAAGAAACTGGAGGAGGGGGAAGGGAGAAACTGGAGGAGGGGGAAGGGAGAAACTGGAGGAGGGGGGAGGGAGATACTGAAGGAGGGGGGAGGGAGAAACTGGAGAAGGGGGGAGGGAGATAGTAGAGGAGGGGGGAGGGAGAAACTGGAGGAGGGGGAAGGGAGATAGTGGAAGAGGGGAGAGGGAGAAACTGGAGGAGGGGGGGAGGGAGAAACTGGAGGAGGGGGGAGGGGAGATACTGGAGGAGGGGGGAGGGGAGATACTGGAGGAGGGGGGAGGGGAGATACTGGAGGGGAGAGGGAGAAACTGGAGGAGGGGGGAGGGTGATACTGGAGGAGGGGGGAGGGAGAAACTGGAGGAGGGGGGGAGGGAGATAGTGGAGGAGGGGGGAGGGAGAAACTGGAGGAGTGGGGAGGGGAGATACTGGAGGAGGGGGGAGGGGAGATACTGGAGGATGGGGGAGGGGAGATACTGGAGGGGAGAGGGAGAAACTGGAGGAGGGGGGAGGGGAGATACTTGAGGGGAGAGGGAGAAACTGGAGGAGGGGGAAGGGAAAAACTGGAGGGGCGAGGGAGATACTGGAGGGAAGAGGGAGAAACTGGAGGAGGGGCGAGGGAGATACTGGAGGAGGAGGGAGGGGAGATACTGGAGGAGGGGGGAGGGAGAAACTGGAGGAGGGGGGAGGGAGATACTGGAGGAGGGGGGAGGGAGATACTGGAGGAGGGGAAAGGGAGCTACTGGAGGATGGGGGAGGGGAGATACTGGAGGAGGGGGGAGGGAGATACTGGAGGAGGGGGAAGGGAGATACTGGAGGAGGGGGAAGGGAGATACTTGAGGGGAGAGGGAGATACTGGAGGAGGGGGGAGGGAGATACTTGAGGGGAGAGGGAGATACTGGAGGAGGGGGGAGGGAGAAACTGGAGGAGGGGGGAGGGGAGATACTTGAGGGGAGAGGGAGATACTGGAGGAGGGGGGAGGGAGATACTGGAGGAGGGGAGAGGGAGAAACTGGAGGAGGGGGGAGGGAGATACTGGAGGAGAGGGTAGGGAGATACTGGAGGAGGGGGAAGGGAGAAACTGGTGGAGGGGGTGGGGGAGATAAACTGGAGGAGGGAGGAATGGAGATACTGGAGGAGTGAGGGAGGGAGAAAGTGAAGGAAGGGGAGGGAGAGGGAAACTGGAAGAGGGGGGAGGGGAGAGGGAAGGGGAGGGGGACAGGAAGGAAACAGGAGTGTCAGACGAAACTGGGTGCAGCCCTACAACTTTTTTTTCTTTTCTGGCTGCTGTGAGCGCGCCGCGCTTGTGCGTGTGTGTGTGTGTGTGTGTGTGTGATTGTGTGAATAACTGTGTGTGTGTGCACGTGGATGTGTGTGTGTGATTGTGTGTGTGCGTGTGAGTGAATGAGTGAGAGAGAATGTGTGTGTGTGTCGTGTGTGTGTGTGCGTGTGTGTCCTGTGTGTGTGTGTGTGTGTGTGTATGTGCGTGTGTGTGTGTGCCGGAGTGCGTGTGTGTGTGTGAGTGCGTGCGTGTGTGTGTGTGTGTGTGTGTGTGTGCTGTTCGTGCGCGCGCTTGTGTGTGTGTATGTGTGTGTGAGCGTGTGTGTGTGTGTGGGTGTGTGTGTTTTAGAGAGAGAGAGAGTGTGTCAGTTCTCGTGTGAATGTATGTGTGCATATGTGTGAGTATGCGTGTGTGTGTGAGTGTCTGTATGCGTGGGTGTGTGCGAATGTCTGTATGCGTGTGTGTGTGTGTGTGTGTGTGTGTGTGTGTGTGTGCGTGTGTGCGTGCACACGCGTGTGAGTGACAGTGACAGCAAGGCAAAGGCGAGGAAGCAAGGAGGCACTGTGGCTGTCTCCCCCGGACACCGCTGAGTATTTTTAGGGGAGCACCGAGGGATGGGGTGTGGGGTGTGGAGTTATTTTGGGGCCTGTTGTTGACGCACTGAACTCCCTCCCTCCCCCCCCCCCTCTCTCTCTCTCTGTCTGTCTGTCTGTCTCTGTCTCTGTCACTGTCTTTCTCTCTGTCTGTATGTCTGTCTGTCTCTCTCTGTGTCTCCCCCTCTATCTATGGCTGTATGTCTGTCACTCTGTCTCTATCTGTCTGTCTGTCTGCCTCTTTATCTATGGCTGTATGTCTGTGTCTCTGTCTCTGTCTCTGTCTCTCTCATTCTCTCTCTGTCTCTCCCAAAATCTATGGCTGTATGTCTCTGTCTCTCTGTTAGTGTCTGTCTCTGTCTGTTTCTGTGTGTGTGTGTGTGTGTGTGTGTGTGTGTGTGTGTGTTCGTGTGTCTCTGTCTGTCTCTCGTTCTGTGTCTGTGTCTGTGTCTCTCTGTCATTCTCTCTCGCTCTCTCTGTCTCTGTCTCTGTATCTCCCTGTATCTATGGCTGTATGTCTGTCTCTGTCTCTGTCTGCCTGTCTATCTCTCTCTCTCTCTCTCTGTCTCTTCAATCTAGGTATTGTTTTGTTTTATTGTATCATATACTGTATGTCATAATGTTTTCAAAATAGGTTTACACACCACCCCTTCAAAAGGGGCTTAGGCCTTTTGAATAAACCATCCGAATCCGACTCTCTCTCCCCGCGTGTATGTGTGTGTGTGTGTGGCAGTGTGTGTGTGTTGGGCTATCGTATGGACTGTGTGCGGGAGGAGGAGGAGGAGGAGGAAGACATGGGAGGTGGAAGTGGGGATGGAGGAGGAGGAGGAGGTGGAAGACATGGGAGGTGGAAGTGGGGATGGAGGAGGAGGAGGAGGTGGAAGACATGGGAGGTGGAAGTGGGGATGGAGGAGGAGGAAGACATGGGAGGTGGAAGTGGGGATGGAGGAGGAGGAGGAGGAGGAAGACATGGGAGGTGGAAGTGGGGATGGAGGAGGAGGAGGTGGAAGACATGGGAGGTGGAAGTGGGGATGGAGGAGGAGGTGGAAGACATGGGAGGTGGAAGTGGGGATGGAGGAGGAGGAGGAGGTGGAAGACATGGGAGGTGGAAGTGGGGAAGGAGGAGGGGGAAGACATGGGAGGTGGAAGTGGGGATGGAGGAGGAGGAGGTGGAAGACATGGAGGTGGAAGTGGGGATGGAGGAGGAGGAGGAGGTGGAAGACATGGGAGGTGGAAGTGGGGAAGGAGGAGGAGGAAGACATGGGAGGTGGAAGTGGGGATGGAGGAGGAGGAGGAGGAGGTGGAAGACATGGGAGGTGGAAGTGGGGATGGAGGAGGAGGAGGTGGAAGTGGGGATGGAGGAGGAGGAGGTGGAAGACATGGGAGGTGGAAGTGGGGATGGAGGAGGAGGAGGTGGGAGACATGGGAGGTGGAAGTGGGGATGGAGAAGGAGGAGGAGGAGGTGGAAGACATGGGAGGTGGAAGTGGGGATGGAGAAGGAGGAGGAGGAGGTGGAAGACATGGGAGGTGGAAGTGGGGATGGAGAAGGAGGAGGAGGAGGTGGAAGACATGGGAGGTGGAAGTGGGGATGGAGGAGGAGGAGGAGGTGGAAGACATGGGAGGTGGAAGTGGGGATGGAGGAGGAGGAGGAGGAGGAAGACATGGGAGGTGGAAGTGGGGATGGAGGAGGAGGAGGAGGGGGGAAACAGAGGAAAGAGGGTGGAGAGTGGAATGAGTTGTGGGGGATGGGGGGATGTGAAAGGTGGGGGGTGGGGGGAGCAAACTACGTGGATGGTTGTGCAACAAACAAGCGCACCCACCACCACACCCCTCCCTCCCCTCTCACTCTCCTCTCTCTCTCGTCTTTTCAGTTTTTTGGGAAGGTTAAATTTACACCGCTTTCTTTCCTGTTGTCAGCTGTATTGAAGGTTTTTTTTGTTGTTGTTTGTTTGTCTTTGTTGTTTCCCCCCCCTGTCTTTCTTTCTCTTGTTTTTTTCTGCTAGCTTCAGGATTTGTATCTCTTTGTGTGTGTGTGTGTGTGTGTGTGTGTGTGTGTGTGTGTGTGTGTGTGTGTTAGTGAGTGAGAGAGAGAGAGAGAGAGTGAGCGTGTGTGTGTGTGAGTGAGAGAGAGAGAGTGTGTGTGTGTGTGCATGTGTGAGAGAGCCTGAGACAGAGAGAGAGAATGTGTGTGTGTGTGTGTGTGTGTGTGTGTGTGTGTGTGTGTGTGCATGCGTGCATGTGTGTGTGTGTGTGAGTGTGCATGCGTGCATGTGCGTCAGTGTGCGTGCGTGTGTGTGTGTGTGTGTGTGTGTGTGTGAGTGGCAAACACCAAGGTTGAGGAAGACTGGATGCACGAATCCTGTACCACCATTCTTCAGTCCACGCAACGACACCCAGCTGTGAAGAGACCCAAAGCCAGCATTGAGGGAGGACCGGGCGGAGATTCCCTTGGGGGGTGCTTGTGTCATAAGTATAATCCGAGATAACCGTGCCGCTTCAAAAGCATATCCAGTTAGGCCTACGTCAGTGGTTAGTTGGCGAAACAGGCGGTCACCTCACCTTATCTCTCCTGTTTCAGTCAGTGCATAGCGCTGAAATGATCCTGTCAAGGATGACCTTTCTGTCGTATATATATATATATATATATATATATATATATATATATATATATATATATATATATATATATATATATATATATATAATCCTTTGAAGTGATCCTACGAGAAGGGTGGGTGGTAAAGGTATGTCTGTGTACGTGAGTGGGTGTATGTGTGTTTGTATACAGTAGTGTTTGTGTCTGTGTATGCCTGTCTCAGTGTCTGTCTGTATACATGTGTGTGTGTGTGTGTGTGTGTGTTTGTCTGTCTGTGTCTGTCTGTCTCTGTGTCTGTCTGTATACATGTGCGTGTGCGTGTGTGTGTGTGGTGGCATGGGTGTTGTGGGAAGGTTGTGCGCATGTGTGTTTTTCAGTGTTTAACGTAATTGTGTTTGTGTGTGGCAGGGGGCAGGGGGGGGGGGGGCAGGGCGGAAGAGGGGTGTCCGTACACGAGTCATCCGTACATGAAGACTGCATTCAAGAATCCAGATCCAACACCAAAGGAAGACGGGGGTGGTGTTTGGGACGGGTGGGATGTGAACCGAGTTCACTTCAAAGCACTGTATTCATCAGGACTACATCAGTGGTTACTTGGTGAAAAAGGTCCTCCGGCACCCCACTTCACCTCACCTCACCTCATCTGCCCTTGTTTGTACAGCAGCGCGCAAATGATCCTGTCAAGGATGTCCTTTCTGTCCATGTATGTATGGATGGATTCCTTTGACGTGGTCCTTGGAGGAGAGTGGGGGGAGGGGGTAAGGGTGTGTATGTGTATGTGAGTGAGTGTACGTGTTTTCCAATGGTGTGTGTGTGTGTGTGTGTAGCAAACACCAAGGTTGAGGAAGACTGTATGCGATGCAGAGAATCCTGTACCAATATTCTATCACACAACACCGGCCAGCTGTGAAGAGAGGCAGGTGGGAGATGAACCGATAAAAGCGCTTCAGAAAGCACTGTATTCATCAGGCCTACATCAGTGGTTACCTGGTGAAAAAGGTCGTCTCC
>NC_134876.1:89672581-89730081 GCF_041734735.1 Babylonia areolata
AGACTGTGTAACGTACACTTTGACATGTCAGGAGTTCTCTTTGACAGAGAATCAATTAAGTGAGCACCGTGTCTTTAAAGAACAGCAGCAGTTGTTCTTTTTATTTCTCTGTCTGTTCGCAAAGAAAGCATGTGTTCTGTTATGATATGTGCACTATGTTAAAAACGTTAAAGAACGATTTTGTTCATCCTACAATGATAGGCATGGATTCAGTATGGAATTAAGTGGGTTTCACGCGCACGTGCTCACACACACGCAAGCACACACTACACACGCGCGCATACACAGTCAAATGCGCGCAAGCCACAAATGCACGCACACGCACACACACACACACACACACACACACACACAGAGGAGACAACAGGATCTCTTGTTACGTGGGGCAATAACAACGTAGTTTCCTTTTCTTGTTGATCAACAATGACTGTTATTTAAAGAACATTATTTCCTAATCAACGCTCATCCATTTGTTCTTTTCAACCTTCCTTCCTCTACCTTTGTTTTCTTTGTCGTCTTCTTGCTGCTTTCTTTGCTTTGTTTGATTTAAAGTCCGCTTTCAAAGTCAACTTGTAATTGTACATTTCGAAAGGATGGAAAGAACGGTGTGGTAAAGGTCACACATGGTGTATCGAGATGTGATGTGAACTTTTGTCATCCAGTTTATACTGCCCAGCTTACACAAATGTCCGGGCTCGTAAGAACATACATAACATATCCTACTTACCCCGCAAACACAGAAATAGACGCAGAACACACGCACGCGCACTCTTCCCCCCACACACACTTAGATAGACATAGAAAACATACACGCGTGTGCACACATACAAACACTCACAAAGACACAGATAAGAACACACACACACACACACACACACACACACACACGCACGCACACACACACACACACACACACGCGCGCGCGCGCACACACACACACACTTGTGAGTCGAAACACAGATAAAATAAAAACACATAAAAAAAAACCCGAGTGCATTTCAGGATAGACTGAAGTGAAAAAAAGGGGAGAACTTTGATTCATGTTTAAAGAAGTTTGCATTTTTGCTATTCTTCGCCTGTGTGTTGTTCTTTCTGTGTATTTTTAATGTATGCGTGCGCGTGTGTTTGTGGAAGGAGGGTTGGCCGCGTGTGCACACTGTGTGTGTGTGTGTGTGTGTGTGTGTGTGTGTGTGTGTAAGTGCGTACGGGCGCGTGTGAAATGTACTTAATTCTAATCTTAGAATGATTTGTTTCATATTTTCATTTTTTGATGGGTTTTGAAATATGCTTCTTTAATGTTTTTATATCATGTTTGCTGTTGACTGGACCATGTTTGATACTTCGAGCAGCGTCTGTGTTGAGCCGCCCCATTGTAAAGGTAATGTAGGCCTATTGTCATTAGGATTATTATCATCATCATCATCATTATTATCATCATTCCCATTGTTATTGCTATCATTATTATATGTCATCTATTCACTGGTGTGCACAAAGTAGTGTTCTTTTTTTAAAGCTGAGAGCTCCTTATCTTATTTTATGGAGAACAAAGATTAATTTAATGTTCTGATGTCAATAGTCTAATATTTTATGGAGAACAAAGATTAATTTAATGTTCTGATGTCAATAGTCTAATATTTTATGGAGAACAAAGATTAATTTAATGTTCTGATGTCAATAGTCTAATATTTTATGGAGAACAAAGATTAATTTAATGTTCTGATGTCAATAGTCTAATATTTTATGGAGAACAAAGATTAATTTAATGTTTTGATGTCAATAGTCTAATTTTTTATGGAGAACAAAGATTAATGTAATGTTTTGATGTCAATAGTCTAATATTTTATGGAGAACAAAGATTAATTTAATGTTTTGATGTCAATAGTCTAATATTTTATGGAGAACAAAGATTAATTTAATGTTTTGATGTCAATAGTCTAATATTTTATGGAGAACAAAGATTAATTTAATGTTTTGATGTCAGTAGTCTAATATTTTATGGAGAACAAAGATTAATTTAATGTTTTGATGTCAATAGTCTAATATTTTATGGAGAACAAAGACTAATTTAATGTTCTGATGTCAATAGTCTAATATTTTATGGAGAACAAAGATTAATTTAATGTTCTGATGTCAATAGTCTAATATTTTATGGAGAACAAAGATTAATTTAATGTTCTGATGTCAATAGTCTAATATTTTATGGAGAACAAAGATTAATTTAATGTTTTGATGTCAATAGTCTAATTTTTTATGGAGAACAAAGATTAATGTAATGTTTTGATGTCAATAGTCTAATATTTTATGGAGAACAAAGATTAATTTAATGTTTTGATGTCAATAGTCTAATATTTTATGGAGAACAAAGATTAATTTAATGTTTTGATGTCAATAGTCTAATATTTTATGGAGAACAAAGATTAATTTAATGTTTTGATGTCAGTAGTCTAATATTTTATGGAGAACAAAGATTAATTTAATGTTTTGATGTCAATAGTCTAATATTTTATGGAGAACAAAGATTAATTTAATGTTTTGATGTCAGTAGTCTAATATTTTATGGAGAACAAAGACTAATTTAATGTTTTGATGTCAATAGTCTAATATTTTATGGAGAACAAAGACTAATTTAATGTTTTGATGTCAATAGTCTAATATTTTATGGAGAACAAAGACTAATTTAATGTTTTGATGTCAATAGTCTAATATTTTATGGAGAACAAAGACTAATTTAATGTTTTGATGTCAATAGTCTAATATTTTATGGAGAACAAAGATTAATTTAATGTTCTGATGTCGATAGTCTAATATTTTATGGAGAACAAAGATTAATTTAATGTTCTGATGTCAATAGTCTAATATTTTATGGAGAACAAAGATTAATTTAATGTTTTGATGTCAATAGTCTAATATTTTATGGAGAACAAAGATTAATTTAATGTTCTGATGTCAATAGTCTAATATTTTATGGAGAACAAAGATTAATTTAATGTTTTGATGTCAATAGTCTAATATTTTATGGAGAACAAAGATTAATTTAATGTTTTGATGTCAATAGTCTAATATTTTATGGAGAACAAAGATTAATTTAATGTTCTGATGTCAATAGTCTAATATTTTATGGAGAACAAAGATTAATTTAATGTTTTGATGTCAGTAGTCTATCACAACAGTTTTCGTTTTCCTCTCCTACTTTTCCAGTGTATCAGTTTTAACACCACCCCCACACTACACACAAAACTGTGTGCCCATGCATACAATGCGCAAACATGATTACTGAAATAAAAGCAATCAAAATATGTAAAATATAAAACGATTTTTTATTCAGAATATGGATTCGGCTAAAAGTGCATAATACATGGATAAAAACTTTTATGTAAGTGATATAAATATTTATCACTCATGAGAACAGAAGTTTTACTGCACTGACTGACTAAGCTTACACAACTTGATTGCTACCTATTAACAGTTGTTAAATCTAATAGTTTATGTGCACGTGTGTGTGTGAATGTGATGTGTGTGTGTGTGTGTGTGTGTGTTTACTATTCTCATATCACGGTAAGCAGATGTGTATGTATAACAGCATATGTATGAGAGAAGTACAGGGACCACTGCTGAAACCAATGAAGAGTGAAGTCAAGGTCTGGGCAACAATAATAACAATAAAAGGGAGCAATACTTTTGGGAGGGGAGGGGGAGGAGGTTGGGGATGGGGGGGTCTGGTTTTGTTTGCATTTTGTTTGTTTGTTTTTGTTCTAGCTTTCTTTTTCTTTTCAAAGATAGAAAACAACAAACCTCAAAGACCATAACCTTCAAACTCAGCTCATCTCTGGCGAATGAAACAAGTGACGTATGATTTGGTTTCCCAAAGTCAATACCTTGACAGTAAAATAAACACACTCGCAGACAGACAAACACCATCGAAAACAAATAGGTGTCGCTGCACTACAGCAACATATGGCTCTCATCCTGAATTTCACACAGAGAAAATCTGTTGTAACAAAAAGTCATCAGATACGAGACAATACAAGACCTGGCTGCAGCTCCCACAGTAAGATGGGCAAAGGACATTCAGCAAAATCAACCAAAAAAACTGTGTTATAAATCATCATTAAAATACACTGAGATCACTGCTGGTCAGAGCCAGAGACAAAGCATCATGCAACAATGTAAAGACAATTGCCGTGCTGGCAAAAAAACAAACCCCCTCCAAAAAGATTTATCAAAGACAATTGCCGTGCTGGCAAACCCCCCCCACCCCCCCAAAAAAGATTTATCAATCACATACAGCAACAATTCTGTCAACTCCAAACCAACCAGTACAATGAAAAACTGTCACACGAATGCACTGGTAACAAATCTGAACTCATAATGGTACTATACCTTACCAATAATTTTTTTATTCATAAAAATAATAAAAAGTTGTTGTTGTTTTTTTGAATCCACATTCTCATTTTAAAGTTCTTTACTGCATTTCAGACAAGAAAATTCATTTTAATTTGAGTAAGTTATTATTTGAAATCTTTGCAAAGTGCAGGTAGAGTCATACAGAAGAGAAAAGTATGGTTCACGGTGTTTTGAGTTTTATAGATAGTCAAGTTGATTGGATGCATCTGTCTTGTTAATAATGTACTGTTGAAAGAATTTCCCACAGACCAGCAAGGATTACAGGAAAACTCATAACTTTGAATACGATGTAAAAGTTCATAAATGAACTTTTATTCTCTTTTATTTTTACATTATGGTTACACATTACATGTAAACCATCCTTAGCTATTTTTTTTCCATTTCAGGCTATGTTATAGTTATTACAAGTTGTATATTATCAACCAACGGTAACTAGATCTTTTTAAAAAAAAAAACTATTTCCATACTGGACTATGGTAATGTTCATCATATATAACCAATCGTTTAACCAAAATCTTTTTCCAGTTTTATACAGGATTACGATTACTGCAAGCTATGTGTGTAAAACAATCATAATTTAAGTCTTTTTTGTCATTTCATGCTAGTCTATGATTGCTGTGAGTCATATGCAAACAGTCTTATCTACTGTTGGTTTTTTTCTCCCCATCTTCATGTTGGACTACAGTTACTACAAGTTATTTTTCAACGTTTCTAACTGATTGTTATTTTTTAGTTACAACTGCATGCAAAATTATGCATTACATGTAAACAACAGTAATGATGGTTGCTACAAGTTATATGTAACAATTGTGATATGAGTTTTCCTCTATTTCATGTTGAACAATGGTTTCTAAAATCACCAGGTTAACCTTTTGCATAGTTACATAAGTTATATGTAAATAATCATAACCAAACTCTGGTACATGCTTGAATATGGTTACTGTGTGGTACACACACACACAAAAAAAATCATATATGGTTACTGTGTGTTACACACACACACACACAAAATCGTAAGTGTTTTTTTGTTTTTCTGTTTCAAGCTGAGTTATGGTTACCATGATTTTCATATGAACAATTGTAACTAAACATTTTTCTTCTGCATCATGTGGACTAAATTTACAATAAGTTACATGTTAACAAACATAATTAAGTTGTTTTTTTGTTTCTTTTCATTACATGCAGGGCTACGATTTCCAAAAGTTGTTCACAGTTAACAATGTGCATAACTATCAGAACTGTATCAAATGAGTGGCTCACTGCAAATGTGCAAGAGAAACCTATTCCCACTTTAAAAAAAAAAAAAAAATTATTTATTTTGTTTTAAAGGGAGTCAGCATTTATGTCAAAACATTGAAAACAATCATCACAGTTTAAAGTCACTGCAAACCGGCTGAAAACCTGGCATGTACAACGTTACTTTGCCAGAAGTGTGACTGCACAGATTTCTGTTGTGATGCTCATTTTCAGAAATATGTGACAAAACAAACTGTGGCATGATAAAGAAATAAAACAATGTTCTTTTTTTTTTTTACACAATGAATTCAAGCAAAACATTAATTGAAGATTAGACACAAAGCAGCATCTCATAATAATCTCAAGCAAATCATTCAAGATAGCATGCAAAATAGTATTACATAATACACTCAAGCAAATCATTTTGATGTCACAAAACAATTCTCAGGTTCCCTGCAACAGGGACATGTAATGTTGTTGCTCATGTGACTTCTTTCATTGTGTGTAATGCCCTCGAGTACAGATATATATATATATATATATATATATATATTAAAATATTGAAACAAAAAGTGCAACTGATCTGGCATTAAAGTAGAATGGGGAAAGAAACTAAATATATTCCTATATTTAATATACCATAATCTAATAACGGTCAGTCAGTTGTTTTTCTTTATTAGGTTCTGTACATGGGAAGTGCATCAGCATTTTAAAGTCTCATTATCAGACCTGCTAATATTTGTTCTTTGCTTACAAATGAAAAATCATTCGTATTAAAAAAAACAACAACAACAAACTAACTAACAACAAAAAACAACAACCAATAGACAGGTACAGCATAGTAAAAAAAAAAAAGAAAAAAAAGTAAAATTCTCCTGCCTAAAGTGTGTGTTTGTGTATGTGTGTGTGTGTGTGTGTGTGTGTGCATGTGTGCATGTTTGTGCATACATGTGTATGTGTGTGCACACCAAAAATGTGTACATGCATGTTTGTCTGTGAAGGTGATTGAGAATGTGAAAAAAAAGAAAAAAAAAAGGGACAGACTGTTGACTTTAAGATATGAAAGCTAAACTCCCTTTCACTATGCCATCCAAATTTAACTGACACATCCAATTCAAATTTGACAATACCCAATAAGGAATCCAGTCCGCATTATCTCTAAACTGATCCAGATTTTTTTTTCCCCTCTCATGTTATCAATCAGCAACTCTGTAGAGATATGAATGAGTACCATCCATCCATCTACCTCCTGAGATAAGGGGGGTCTGTCAAAATCAGTCCTGTTGAGAGACGTGCAGTAGCTTGAAGAACAGGTGAAGGGGCACAACTCCAAGATGTCATGGAGTCTTCATACTTTGAAGTCAGCACACATCACTCACACAGCTCTTTTTCTTTTCTTTTTTTTTGTTTTTTTGTTTTGACGTTGTTGTTGTTGTTGTTGTCCTAACAATCATCGCTCAGCCTTCTTATAATCCACTGTTGTTGTTGTCCTAACAATCATCACTCAGCCTTCTTATAATCCATTGTTGTTGTTGTCCTAACAATCATTGCTCAGCCTTCTTATAATCCATTGTTGTTGTTGTCCTAACAATCATCACTCAGCCTTCTTATAATCCATTGTTGCTGTCCTAACAAACATCACTCAGCCTTCTAAAAATCCATTGTTGTTGTTGTCCTAACAATCATCACTCAGCCTTCTTATAATCCATTGTTGTTGTTGTCCTAACAATCATCACTCAGCCTTCTTATAATCCATTGTTGTTGTTGTCCTAACAATCATCAGTCAGTCTTATTATCTATTGTTGTTGTTGTCCTAACAAACATCATTCAGCCTTCTTTTAATCCATTGTTGTTGTTGTCCTAACAATCATCACTCAGCCTTCTTATAATCCATTGTTGTTGTTGTCCTAACAAACATCATTCAGCCTTCTTATAATCCATTGTTGTTGTTGTCCTAACAATCATCACTCAGCCTTCTTATAATCCATTGTTGTTGTTGTCCTAACAATCATCGCTCAGCCTTCTTATAATCCATTGTTGTTGTTGTCCTAACAATCATCACTCAGCCTTCTTATAATCCATTGTTGTTGTTGTCCTAACAATCATCACTCAGCCTTCTTATAATCCATTGTTGTTGTTGTCCTAACAATCATCACTCAGCCTTCTTATAATCCATTGTTGTTGTCCTACAACCATCACTCAGCCTTTATATAATCCATTGTTGTTGTCCTACAACCATCACTCACCCTTTTTTTTTTATCCTTCCAAGGTGTCATGGAGCCTTCATACTTTCAACACACACCCTTCAGACAGATTATCATCATTGTTATCATTTTTTGACATTGTTGCTGTTGTTGTTGTCATAGCAAACATCACTCAGCCTTCTTGTAGTCCGTGCGCTGTTTGCGGGCGCGGCGTGCCATGATGGCGAAGAAGAGGGAGGGGGCCACTGCCCGCAGAATGATGGCCAGCCGGTGGTGGAGGGGAGAGATGACCACGTCGGGCTGACCCCGCAACACGCACTGCAGCACTCTCTCTGCCACTGCTTCTGGTGTCATGCCACTCTCTGTGGTCTTGTCCATCACTGTAAAGCATGTGCGCAAACACACACGCACGCACGCACACACGCACGCGCGCACACACACACATTCACATGGTGAAAGTGTGCAGCAACATTGTGGGTGCGAGATAGAGCACCTTATGAGAATGATAATAATAATCATATCAATTAAAAAATATTATATCAATAATGATAATAGTAGACGTATTTACAGCACTTATAATAATAATAATAATAATAATAATAATAATTTTATTATTATCATTAATGATATTTAACAATGACAAAAAAATAAAGGTATTATACAGCACTTATTCAGAAACAAAATAAAGTGCTTTCATACCTGTCTTTCACACACATGCATAACTCAGTTCAGAGGGTTGAAAGACAAAACATAAAAATAAAACAAAAAACCAGTTAACAGAAAGCTTGAGAAACTGCCAAAAGAGGAAAGGCATGGGAGGGCTAGTTTGGAAAAAAAAGTGGGTTTTAACTCTCTCCATACGAACGGAGAAAGAGACGACGTTAACAGCGTTTCACCCCAATTACCATCATCAAAATATTGCAAGAGGAAGGCTCTTATCCTGAAGAGGTGAATGTTGACAAAGAATACCACAATTCTTATGATGGAAGCTAAAGGTTGGGTCATTCAGACACCCACTGGACATCCGAGGGGTCTGTGCAGAGGAGAGAGAGGACTGGCCGTACTGAGTGAGTTAATGCCAAATTTAAAAGCTGAGAGAAGCAATCTGACAAAATTTAAGTGAGATACATTGTGACTGGGTGTGGCAAGGTTGTGGGTGGGATCAAGCTGCTAAAGTGTGACACATATTGAATGTATGCAGCAAGGCTATAGGTGTGAGACAGAGAACAGCTAATGTCAAGTGAGACACACTGTGAGTATGAGCAAGGTTGTGGGTGTGAGACAGAGCAGAGCACTTCAGTGAGACACACCAATGTGTGCAGCAAAGTTGTGGGTGTGAGAAAGAGCACTTCAGTGAGACACACCAATGTGTGCAGCAAGGTTGTGGGTGTGAGACAGAGTGAGACACACCAATGTGTGCAGCAAGGTTGTGGGTGTGAGACAGAGTGAGACACACCAATGTGTGCAGCAAGGTTGTGGGTGTGAGACAGAGCAGAGCACTTCAGTGAGACACACCAATGTGTGCAGCAAAGTTGTGGGTGTGAGACAGAGAACTTCAGTGAGACACACCAATGTGTGCAGCAAGGTTGTGGGTGTGAGACAGAGCAGAGAACTTCAATGAGACACACCAATGTGTGCAGCAAGGTTGTGGGTGTGAGACAGAGCAGAGAACTTCAGTGAGACACACCAATGTGTGCAGCAAGGTTGTGGGTGTGAGACAGAGCAGAGAACTTCAGTGAGACACACCAATGTGTGCAGCAAGGTTGTAGGTGTGAGACAGAGAACTTCAGTGAGACACACCAATGTGTGCAGCAAGGTTGTGGGTGTGAGACAGAGCAGAGAACTTCAATGAGACACACCAATGTGTGCAGCAAGGTTGTGGGTGTGAGACAGAGCAGAGAACTTCAGTGAGACACACCAATGTGTGCAGCAAGGTTGTGGGTGTGAGACAGAGAACTTCAGTGAGACACACCAATGTGTGCAGCAAGGTTGTGGGTGTGAGACAGAGCAGAGCACTTCAATGAGACACACCAATGTGTGCAGCAAGGTTGTGGGTGTGAGACAGAGTGAGACACACCAATGTGTGCAGCAAGGTTGTGGGTGTGAGACAGAGAACTTCAGTGAGACACACCAATGTGTGCAGCAAGGTTGTGGGTGTGAGACAGAGCAGAGCACTTCAGTGAGACACACCAATGTGTGCAGCAAGGTTGTGGGTGTGAGACAGAGCACTTCAGTGAGACACACCAATGTGTGCAGCAAGGTTGTGGGTGTGAGACAGAGCAGAGCACTTCAGTGAGACACACCAATGTGTGCAGCAAGGTTGTGGGTGTGAGAAAGAGCACTTCAGTGAGACACACCAATGTGTGCAGCAAGGTTGTGGGTGTGAGACAGAGCACTTCAGTGAGACACACCAATGTGTGCAGCAAGGTTGTGGGTGTGAGACAGAGCAGAGAACTTCAGTGAGACACACCAATGTGTGCAGCAAGGTTGTGGGTGTGAGACAGAGCACTTCAGTGAGACACACTGGGTGTGAGAAAGAGCACTGAGTTGCACAATGACACAGACTGACAGAAATCCAGGCACATTTCAACTTCAAGCAACAGCAGCCATACTCTGCCAAACTGTGACCCACTTCTGCCACCTAGCACACTTCTGTGTTTTTAAAATTCACAGCAATCAGAACTAAATGTAGCTTCAATCCAGAATCATTTCAGCACTTACACAACTGTAATTAATGACTGGACTCGATAAAATGCGTGCTGGTGTATTTATGTAGGTAAGGTGACACCTTTATTCAAAATACTGTTGAATAGCCTGCTGTAAAATATATGTATGTGTTTAATTATAGAATGATATTTTCTGCCTACCCTTTAACTATGGTCAACGTATAATTTCAGACTCTGTGTGGTTTTACTGCAAGTTAACATCAAAGTATTTTATGTCCTTTATATACACATAATGAATGCAGCTCTTGTGCATTGTTTATGTGTCTAACACACTCAATGAATATCTCATAACAGAGGTATTAAAGTGATCCCAAATTCTAATTAGTACATGGCATAGTCAAACATGACAGGACCATGACGTTCACTTAACAAAAGAAAGGAAAGAAAATAGAATGGAGATATTAAAGTATTATAAATTCTGAATGTACATGAAATTGTCAAACATGACAGGACCACAGCATTCACTTCAAAGAGAAAGGAAGCAAACTAGAAGCAATAAACGTCCATCAATATACAAAAAGGGCAAGGGAGTGAACAGATGGAGGAACTAGTTGGCAGGCAGAGAGGAATAACACTTTCAAGACGGAAAGAGATTTGTTGGTGTATCACTTGGCTGAGCACAGGAATGGTTTTATTTTGTAGTGTAGAAAGCAGCCAGTGTTTGTGTGTGTGTGTGTGTGTGTGTGTGTGTGTGCATGATATAGTTTAGGGCATGTGGGGTCCAACTAATGTCCAGTAAATCTGCGTATAAACTTGCAGTAGTGTGGCACCCACATCATTACAGAAAACAGACTACTGTTGTGACACCTGATGATGCCTGCATGCTTCCTGTCTTCAACTGCAGAGCCACTTGCGCTCTCATTGTATTTGATGAGAAAATAAACTATGTTACCTTCAGACTAGGATGGACACAGAGGGCAGAGATGAGAATATGCATACAAGTCTTCACCTCACTGGTCTAAGGGAGACAATTTGAACACAGTGGAGAATTGAAAGAAAACAGGAAATGTAACCAACATGTTGTAATTCCAGTTACCATTTTAAATATATATAATGAAAGTAAACCAAATATTTCATGCAGTGTGAACAAGATCATGTAGCTGATCATTTTTTGTACACATGTACATGAAATACAGATACTGGGAGATACATGACTCCAACTTTGTGTCTGACACAAGAACCAACATGAGTTTTAAAAAACACGACACTGAACACAACTGATCCAAATGAACCTAAAATGATACAAGATACAAATACACGTACCTAACATCAATATTCAGCAAGAAATTGCCTGTTACAATTTTTTGTGTTTCCATTCCAGTATCATTAAATTTACCATTCCTACAGAATGACAAGACCAAGAACTGTTATTGCCTACACAGAATTCTAAAAAAAAAAAAAAAAAAAAAAAAAAAATCTTTTGGCCAAATTTCCAGAAAGAACCCTCCACCATGCCGGACATGACCACAAAGTTAAACAAAAGTAAGATGGCAGTCAACAGTGCGCGTCCTTGGACTCCGACAGATCCACTTCGCTGGACACCAGAGGGAAAGAGAAGGAGAGGCAGACCACAGGTGGTGCTCAGAGGGGTTGTTGAAAAAGAGCTGGGGGAAATGGCTATACCCAGGGAAAGCTGGCAAAGACAGCACAAGTTAGGCAGCAGTGGAGATCTGTGGAGGTGGGTGGCTTTATGTGCCACAGGGCATGAAGAGGGTTAACCCCTTGACACTATCTTCACTCTCCATATGTTGTCTCTGTTTCTGTCTCTTTCTCTCTGTGTGTGTGTGTGTGTGTGTGCGTGCGTGCGTGCATGTTTTATCTTCAGTTTAACGTCTATTCACTATAAGTGTTTTTAGACGGAAAGGAGTAAAGAAGTGGATAAAGGAAAGGGAATGCATGTGAATATTAGTGTAAAAAAGTATTCATGTTATGTATCAGAGGAAAAGTATATTATAAGAAAAAGGTCTAAAGAGATTGTGGTGTGAATTGAATGAGGTGTCATGGGAAGGAGAATATGTATATGCATATCAACAAGTATTAACCTACAACAATGTAAATATAAATAACAACATTAATTATAACACATAAAAGGAGGATACCAACTGGACTGGAGTTTAAAATTTCCGAAAACATTCTAAGCAATGAATAATCATTCAAAATCTTTTCAGTGGCTAATGAAATATTGGAAGAAAAGTCATCAACTACATCTTTAGGAATTAACTGTCTTATGCTCGGACAATGAATGAGTAGATGACTTAGTTATTTGCTTACTGCATATACATTTTATATTTTTAGAAAATTTTGTATGAAAGGCATTTAAACGAATTCTATACATTAGACTTGTAATTTGTCTTGAATGTGCTGCTGGTGTCAAATTTAGAAAATGTTTGGGATTAGCTGCGTGCATGCGTGCGTGCGTGCGTGCGTGCGTGCGTGTGTGTGAAATGGTAGCATGTTATGATCAAGTGAGATAATGTGTGTTGTAAGTTGCATAATATAATCATTTCTGAGAGTGCCCACATAGTTTTATATACATTTAAAAAAAAAATATCACCTTGAGTTTGGGATATATGACTGAACTAAGATTCGGAGCTTTTTTCTTCTTCAATTTTCTGGAAATGTTCTCAGCATAAATCTTAGCCAAAAGCGTCAGCAGCGAAAATGTTAACTAGTCAGTAGTGAAAGTGTTAACAATCTGAATGTGTCAGCAGTGACAGCATTAACTATCAAAATGTGTCAGCTGTGACAGTGTAAGCAATCTAAACGTGTGAGCAAAGACAGTTTTAAATATCTAAATGTGTCAGCAGTGACAGTATCAACTATCAAAACGTGTCACCAGTGACAGTGTGAACTATCTAAATGCGTCAGCAGTGAAACACATCAATGTGTCCAACAGAAAGTAAAGACTTACGTCCATAGGCTGAGCCATCCCCACGCACGGCATTGGTGGACAGGTTGGTCCTGATGTAGCCAGGGCTGATCATCGACACCTGGATGTTGGTGTCGGCCAGCTCCGCACGTAGACAGTCGAAAAACGCTTGTAAGGCATGCTTTGAAGCAGAGTCTGAAAAACAGAAAGACAGTCGAAAAACGCTTGTATGGCATGCTTTGAAACATAGTCTGAAAAACAGAAAGACAGTTGAAAAACGCTTGTACGGCATGCTTTGAAGCAGAGTCTGAAAAACAGAAAGACAGTCGAAAAATGCTTGTAAGGCATGCTTTGAAGCAGAGTCTGTAAAACAGAAAGATCGTCGAAAAATGCTTGTATGACATGCTTTGAAACACAGTCTGAAAAACAGAAAGACAGTCGAAAAATGCTTGTAAGGCATGCTTTGAAGCAGAGTCTGTAAAACAGAAAGACAGTCGAAAAACGCTTGTATGGCATGATTTGAAGCAGAATCTGAAAAAACAGACAGACAACTGAAAAATGTTTTTAAGGCATGCTTTGAACCAGTCTTAAACACAGAATGACAGTGGAAAAACGTTTGTTAGGCATGCTTTGAAGCAGAGTGTAAAATAGACAGTCAAAAAACCCTTATAAGGTATGCTTTGAAGCAGGTCTGAAATACAGAAAATGTGTGATGAACACTTTTTTTTTTAAGCTATGGTTATTGTGCTGAATGTACTGTCGTTATAAGCTATATTTTGGCAGCCATCTGTTTAGAAAAGAATGAAATCACAAGAGTAAAACTTTGTCCATTGACTGCTGCTGACGAGTACACTTGTCAGTGAAGGGCTGTCACCTCGCTGAGATCATGGCCTGGCTTCGCTGACGAAGATCTAGGAAGGGCGTTGTCCACGTCTGATGCAGGCACGCTCATGGCTGACAAGGCCAATGCGGGAAAAGCAGAGTCGGCCGCAGCGGTTGCAAGGGAAAGTCTGGTCTGGGTTCGCGGCTGCAGCGTCGTGGTTCTTCCTCCTTCTGCGTTTGTCCTCAAGGCTGGCCCTGCGGTTGTTTTCGAAGGAGGAGACAGCTTGGTGGATGGTGCGTCGCCAGGTCTCTCGATCAGCGGCTACTGCGGACCACTGGCGATGGTCAATGTGACAGGCACCGAGAGCTTTCTTCAAGGAGTCTTTTATCTCTTCTTGGGTGCTCCTCTGTCATGGTGGCCAGTGGACAGTTCGCCATACAGCGCGATCTTGGGCAGGCGGTGGTCCTCCATCCTGGACACGTGCCCTGCCCAACGTAGCTGGGTCTTTAGCAGCACTGCCTCGATGCTGATAGTCTTTGCCTGCTCCAGGACCTCGACATTTGTGATGTAGTCACTCCAGTGGATGCTGAGGATGGTGCGAAGGCAGCGCTAACAGGTCAGGATGTCAGTGAAGGGCTGTCACCTCGCTGAGATATGACAGAGCTAACAGGTCAGGATGTCAGTGAAGGGCTCTCGCCTCACTAAGATATGACAGAACAGGTCAGGATGTCAGTGAAAGGCTGTCACCTCACTGAGATATGACAGAGCTCTCAGGCCAAGATGTCAGTGAAAGGCTGTCACCTCACTGAGATATGACAGAGCTAACAGGCCAAGATGTCAGTGAAGGGCTCTCGCCTCACTGAGATATGACAGAGCTAACAGGCCAGGATGTCAGTGAAGGGCTGTCACCTCACTGAGATATGACAGATATGACAGAGCTAACAAGTCAGGTTGTCAGTGAAGGGCTGTCGCTTTACTGAGACAAGACCAAAAAAAAAAAAAAAAAAATAAAAGCAAAAAAAAAAAAAGCAAGAGAATGTAATGATAATTTGCTGAAAATCAACAATATAATGCAACAGTAATCTGGTGAAAATTAACAAGGTAATGCAGCAGTAATCTAAATATTAACACGAAAATACAACAGTGATCAGTTAAAAAAAAAAAAAATTTTTAAAGCATCTCAGTAAAAAGATAATTCACAGCTTTTGATGGCAACCTCACACATCAGAGCAAAGGAGTGTTTTCAGATTTGTGGCATCCCTGCTCTCTATCTAGCATGTAGAGCCCCAAGCCTGTCCACAGACACCAGTGCCGGACCACACTGTGTTTAGCTGGTCACCGAGTGCCTGCGGGACATAACTGTTTCTCTTCCCTGTAGGATCAAAATGTGCCCAGCTGAAGGAAATACATACTTGTCCACTGGCTTGAATCACTTGAGTTACTTAAGACATTCTATTTCAGCACATCTGCTGAGCAGTGCAGATGATCAGTTATGCCACTTAAGTTGTGTTACATACACTGTTGTAACATGTTACATTAGATTTTCTGTTTTTTTGTTTGTTTTGTTTTTATTCACCAAAGACTTCCAGCAGCAGAAGCCTGGAGTTATGCACAAAGAAAATAATGTTTTCAAACTTATATAAGAATATCAACATATGCACTGATAACACACACACACACACTCATGCGTGCGCGCGCACATACACACACATCACAATCCAATGAAGTAATACTTATTCCAGCACACAAAAAAACAAAATTCATAGCAAAACATGATTGTTTATTGCACAACAGGAAAAACACATATATTGCACACACTTTGTGTGTATGCACACAAAGACACACCCTGAGGGCAGACTTACAGGCAGATCTGTAAGGAATGGACATCTTGCCTTGCACACTGCTGATGCCCACAATATGTCCGCTGTTTTGGGATACCATTGACGGCAGGAGGCCTGCAACAAAATGTAGTGACAGGAAAGGAATTTGATAATAAAATTTATCCATATTTTTCAGACTACCGTATTCTTCCAAATCAGTTTGTATCATTATCATTATCCAACTCTCTTTTTTTCTCACAACAGATTTCTCTGTGCGAAATTCAGGCTGCTCTCCCAAGGGAGAGCACATTGCTACACTGACAGCACCACACATTTAATGTATTTGTTTTCCTATCGAAGAGGGTTTTCTACAGAATTTTGCCAGGGACAGCCATTTCGTTGCTATGGGTTCTTTTACATGTGCTAAGAGCATACTGCACGTGGGACCTCGGTTCATCATCTCATCCAAATGACTAGTGTCCAGGCCACCACTCAAGGTCTAGTGGAGGGGGGGAATATGTGACTATGGGATTTGATGACAGGAAAGGAATTTGATAATCAAATTTGTCCATCTTTTTACAGACTACTGTATTCTACCAAAACAATTTAATGGCAGGAAAGGAATATGATTACCAAATTTGTCCATCTTTTTACAGACTATTGTATTTTACCTAACCAGTTTGAGGACAGAAGAGGAATATGATAATCAAATTTGTCCATCTTTTTATAGACTACTATATTCTACCAAACCAATTTGATGACACGAAAAGAATTTTATCACATTTGTCCATCGTTTCTTTCAGACCACTGTATTCTTCCAAACCAATTTAATGACAAGAAAGAAATTTGATACCCAATTTTGTCCATCTCTTATCAGACTACTGTATTCTTCCAAACTAATGATAGAGCAGTGGTGTACTGTTAATGCGCCCAACTGTGAAGCAAATGTCCAAAATGTTCGAGTCCCACATACAGACTGGGATTTATAACTCCCCAACCCACTAGACCTTGAGTAGTGGTCTGGGTGCTAGTCTTCCAGATGAAATGATAAACTGAGCTCCATGTGCAGCATGCATTTACACATAGAACCAATGGCAACTAAAGTGTTGTCCCTGGCAAAATTTTGTAAAAATGTCCACATTGATAGAAAAACAAATGAAATACATCTGCATACACAAAAGGGGGTGGGGGTGCGGGACGGGGGTTTTGGCACTGAACTGTGATGACGCTCTCTCCCCAGGAAACAGCAACGCAGATTTCACACAAAGATATCTGTTGTGATAATACAATACAATACAATGCAATGCAATACAATGCAATACAACAATGCTATTTCCTTTCACAGAAGCATTTCATGTTGAAATATTGAATAATGATGGTATGATGGTTCACATTGTGAATGCATGTGAAAGATATTTAGAAAGTATGTGTTATACAACCATGTATGTAATTCAGATGCCTTTTCTATGAATGTGTATTATTCATGACGGTTTAGACTGGTCAAATGCCTAAAAATTCTACAACATTGTGGAGATATTAAAACTTGACACACCATTGAAAATGAATACTGACTAAACAATTATTATCATTCAATTTAAACACCACCACACTATTTTTTGACAAAGCATATTACTCCATTTTGGCCTCTTCACAGTTTTAAAATATATCAGGTTTGTACCAGTCGGCAATTCGGCACATCATACTGACATCAACATTAAAGACCAAAAAAATGTACATTTTCCACTCAAACATCAAAAGCTTAATAAGTGGGGAGGTGTTATACTATGGGAGGTTACTAGCTGCAGCTACTACTGATTTCTCCAAATGAGTGGGACAATATTTTGCACAGGGCAGGGATCAGACTCCTGCCTTGTCACAGTACAGTATGTGTGATTAACTTGCTTTTTTTTTTCTTTTCTTTTAAAGAAATCAACTGGCTGACAGCTGGCTCCTTTCAAACAGAACATACCCTTGATGAGGGCGATGTGACCAAAGTAGTTAACCGTCATCAGTTTCTGGTCCACCTGGACAGAGGTGTCTTCAATGCAGCCTCTGTAGCTGATGCCGGCATTGTTGATGACGATGTCCACTTTCCCAAACAGCCCCACAGCCTGTTGGGCCAGCTGCTGCAGCGCCGACACATCCTCCAGGTCCATCTTCATCACCGCAGGCACGTGGAGACACTTGGCTTTGGTCTGAACACAGGGTACATATGATAGTCACATCCCAACTATGACCGTCAGAGCAGGAGAGGAGGCAACTGCTGCCCTGACTATCTCGGCTAGAATTTGATTTAGTGGGCATTGATATTATTGATGCATATACAGCACCGATATCTTCAGTCAGAGATCAAGTTCTAAGCACTTTACAAAAACAGAAACATTTGCACAACAGGATGCATACCTGGGTAGAGTTGACTGAAAGCTGTCTTTAGGGGCTTATCATACATTTGTCATATGATTCAGTCACACACACATACACACACACACATGTACACACACACATACAATGGATAATAGGGGACAGACAGACAAATGCTTCAATGACTGTGTTTCAGTTTCAAGGAAGTGTCAAAGTATTTGGATCCATAGACACACCACCACATATGCTGGATAAAAAAAAAATGTAAAAAAAAAGGCGGGAGGTGGGAGGGAATGGGGGTGGGGTTGGGGGTGGTAGATGCCTGATCTGTACATAATCCCAGCATGGTGATCAGTCTTTAAGAGCCAACTCTAGGTTTGTGACTGTTTTTCACATCATATATAAACATGCTGAATATATAACTAAAACTAATACAATAATGATGATGATAATAATAATCATAACAATGATAATCATAACACATGGAACAAAATTTGCCATCCACAGTACTGAAAATTCCATTTTAATTGTAAAACAAATACACTTGCAGACAGGGGGGGAAAATGTGGGTGGCTGTGCACTGTAGCAACATGCTCTCCCTAAGGAAAGCAGCCTGAATTTCAGAAAGAAAAAAAAAAATCTGCTGAAACAAAATTTAATACCATACCGCTCCTTTTGGTTGCATAAAATGATGTCCTTTCTCACATACACTGCTAAAGCCAAAAAATCAAGGCAGAGTAATCCAGTATCAACTACATTACACAAAAAGAGTCAATTTAAGATAACAGTAGAACTAATAGACCAAAAGTACCTATTTTGCAAGAGTAAGAGGAAGAATTACAACATTACTTTAACCATCCCTTTACACTGTGGGAGAAAAAAAAGAGAACTAAACAGTAGAGTGCTCAATATACCTATTGCAAAAACAAACAAACAAACAAACAAACAAAACAAAAAAGAACTAAGTTTGCAAGGCATGATATGGGAACTATGGCTTACAACAGTACTGTAACAACAATGAAGTAAAATGTGTACCTCAAGTGACACCAGAGCTTGTTTCACTGCATTCAGCCTCTCCACATTTCTTCCTGCTAGTATCACTTGACATCCGTGCTGATGAAACACCTTGGCACACGCTGAAACAATACACAGATAACAAGGCTCTAATATATCCTGCCACACAGACAAAAACAAGTGACCTGGCACTACATCTAATATAATAAATGCTATAGTTACAAATATAAGAGATCTTGCACTCCCAGTTCAGTTTTAAAATGTCTCAAAATACGCCTCTTCTGTTCCACCTACTATCCTATTGATTGATGTGGTTCTTGAACTTTCGCTGGTCATATGTGTGGGTGTGTGTCTTTGAGAGTGCACATGCTTCTTTGTGTGTGGTGTGTCATTCTTGAAACGTGTATTTCTAGATGTATAACTTTTTTTTTTCGTATTGTAAATGCTTCAAGCTCCCTGCCTGGAAAGAGTGAGAGTCTATTTGCATTGTTGTTATTACCTGGACACACATATACACACATATACTACAGTTTAATGACAAATATATTTAATAAATTAATAAACATATATGATAAGAAAAATGTATACTGTAATGTGTTGATCACCAGGAGATAAGCAAACTAAATCAAATGACCACACAAATTTTACGACATAGACAAAATAAAAGGAACATATTTGTTTAGATGTAAACAATCATTTTCTTTCAGAATCTTTTGCAGCAGTTTATTCAGTTTCAGTTTCAAGGAGGTGTCAAAAGCATGCAGGCAGATCCATATACGTTACACGACATCTGCTGACAAAGAAGTAAAAAGAAAACATGAGCAGATGCATGACATTGACCTTCACATAATCCAGCATGCTGATCAGACCTTGATTATCTTAGGTTTGTGTAAAACATTAACATAAAAATGAAACAGAATTTGCTATAAATTTTGCTGAATGTTTCACTCAAGTCCTATACATGTGTACTGGATCTTTCTTCTTCTTCTTCTTCTTCTGCGTTCGTGGGCTGCAACTCCCACGTTCACGTTCACTCGTATGCACACGAGTGGGCTTTTACGTGTATGACCGTTTTTACCCCACCATGTAGGCAGCCATACTCCGTTTTTGGGGGTGTGCATGCTGGGTATGTACTTGTTTCCATAACCCACCAAACGCTGACATGGATTACAGGATCTTTAACGTGCGTATTGGATCTTCTGCTTGCATATACACACGAAGAGGGTTCAGGCACTAGCAGGTCTGCACATATGTTGACCTGGGAGATCGGAAAAATCTCTACCCTTTACCCACCAGGCGCCGTCACCATGATTCGAACCCAGGACCCTCTGATTGACAGTCCAACGCTTTAACCACTCGGCTATTGCGCCCGTCATTGGGTCTTTCGTTTTACTGCTTTGGTGTGTGCACATTCTCACACTAGGTAATACATATTTTATATGAATGTTCATGCGCTTGTTATCAAACAAAGGGGTCACCTTCTCCGAGCCCCGACGAAGCACCAGTGATGAGAACAACTTTGTCCTGGATGCTGGCTCGCCGCCTCAGCAACACCCTGCAGCAGTACCACAGGGCTGCTGAAGCCAGGATGCCACCCAGGCCGGCCCCCACCATGCTCCAGTTCATCATGGACATTTTCTGCTATCTGTGTGGAGAAAATGAATGATAAAATTTACATTTACTTTTGTCAAAGGATGTGTATTGGGTTGGGGGAGGGGGGTCAGGGGGGACCAGAGGGGAGGAAGGAGTGAGGGGAGTGAAGAGGGGCACAGTTCAACTTGGAATTTCACTGCACCATCAAATCAAAACAGCCCACAAAATTCACCCACACACACACGCGCTCGTGTGCGTGCACACACACACACACACACGCGCGCGCGCGCGCACACACACGCACACACACTGAGGGTGGAGAGGTCATAGCTTAACTTTAAAGTTTACTGCACCATAAAATTAAAACAGCCCACAAAATTTTTACACAGACACACACACCACTATCACCATTATCAAAAACTATATTGTTCAATTTTATAATGTTGGACTGACAAGACATTAGAAGAAATGACGTCAGAAAACAAAATACCAAAAAAACCTTCATGAGCGTCAAATATGAACAAAAAAAAACCAAAAACCGATTACTTCCCTCCAATCCCTTGCACACCCTTTCTTACCACGGACCTAGGCACATGACTATGCAAACAAAAAGTTAACGGCACTATCACATGAACTGAAGGTTGAGAAGAAAACAAACTGTGCAAACAACGTTTTTGGATATCATCAGTGTCATCTCTCATGTCTGTCAGACATTCCTGCTTATCTGAGACATAAAAATAGTTGTGTTATCTTCTTATCTTCTGCTCTGGGTGTGTTTATATACACATGAGTGTGTCACTGTTTATGTGGACACAGGTGTGTATGTGTTCAAGTTTATATGTATTAAAAGGTGCTTGTTGACATTTTTTGTTTGTTTTTTTTTTTTGTTTTGTTTTGTTTTGTTTTTGTAAATTATATGTGTTTCATTTACATGCATGGCAATTTCAACATTTGGCATATTACATTTAATGCCTTACATTCCCAACCTATATTTCATAATAATAGCAAGTTACACGTATCATATATTATGAAATCAAACTGTGATAACATTTGTCTCTGCAACAGTTTATTTTTCCCTAATAAAATCAAATATACAAACAACAGTAAAAAAAAAACCAAAACAACAACAACAACAAAACAAAAACAAAACAGTCAATTCACACATATTTGTATACAATTTCAATATTTTTTTGCTATATCTGGTTGAAAGTGGTGCTACAAATGAGAATAATGCATAGGAATATCAACTCTCTGTGTGGTGTGTGTGTGTGTGTGTGTGTGTGTGTGTGTGTGTGTGAGATAAATATTTCATTTTTTGGTGAGGGTGAAGTTGTTTGCTATGTCTTTCCTGATTGTTAAAATCTGTGAGGAATTCACACTGCCATATTGTGGCGCAAAAGACAACTGTCTCAACGATTTACCACTTCTGCAACAGACATGACAGGAATGAAAGGGGGAATGCAGGCTGGTATGAACATGTCCTTACTGAAACAGAACTAGTGACATATGCAAAAAAAGATGCTCATATCAGACAGGACCCGAACAGCACTGCACACAATCAAATCTTATTACCAAACTTTCATTTTAAAAGCTCTGCACCAACTACTTTACTGGCTGACACTCAGCTCACACATCCAACAGACCTCAGATTCTTGGAAATATTAAGAGGAATGTATAGGAATTTCTGTTTTTAAAGCAACAGCACAAAGAACATGCCATAAGGTCTAGATGTAGAACTGATGAAGTTTTAACTGATTGCAAAAAATGTAAATGAGTGGAAAACCACCTTGGACTCTACACCATTGAGACAGAGCAACTGAGAAAGCCCTCAGTCAGACAAGAAGTCCATCAGCCTAGACATGTAAACTATCCCTATTGCCCATCTGCATGATCTCCTTTCTCTCTGTTGGAGAGAAGGCGCCATCCCATCAGCTAGATATATAACCGGTAGTTTGTTTTGTTGGGGTTTTGGGTTTTTTTTTTCAGTGAACATTTAAGGGACAATATACAAAGTGATTTATCAGTGTAGGTTGTGCCATAAGCTTCAAAGTAAAATACAAAATCATAATGGGACTTGAAATATCATCCAGTTCAACCATCTCATTGTGCTGAAAGAAGTATTTTCCCAGTTTAGTGAGCAAGGTCTCCTCTCACACCCTCCACAGTATCAGAACCAACATGTGCAGTCCATTATCATGCAACACACCAGTGTGACCAAAACAATATCTCCTATTTAATTGAATGAGCCCTGACAAAATACAACTACCACATAGTATTTTAGGATTTGTATATTGACAATTCTGGATACATGCAGATGAAAAACAACTCATGCAAGGTTCTACAATCTGATCAATACTTGAGATCACACCCAACAAATAAAAAAACAAATAAAAATCCTTGCTATATTCCAGCATTTTCAGAACAATAGCAACAATATTCAAGGTTTCATAGGACAACAAACTCAAAGCCAGTTTTACTCTCTCATCCTAAAAGCATGCACAGTACATCAACACCATGATACTCCTCAGCACATAAATAAAAATATGTTATACTTTCAGCGAATGGTTAAGAGGACAATAGACAAAGTGATTCATCAGTGTAGGTTGTGCCATTTGCTTCAAAGTAAAATACTCAATCACAGCTGGACTTGAAAAGAAATACCTTCCTGTTCCACCATCTCATGGTGTTGAAAAAAGTATTTGCCCAGTAAAGTGGCAAAGTAACTAGGATATCACAGACTGACAACTGCATGGGAGAATATGGGGACAAACCCCATCACAAACATATCTTGTGGTATAACTTTAGCTTGGGGCCAGAACACCACTGTATCTCTCAAGTCTGTTTAATACCAGGATACATTATGAAAATTAATGAAGAGCAGTGTACAGCCTTGTCACATCATCCCAAAATAAGGTCTCCATTGTATTTGTTTTGTATTTGTATTTGTAATTCTTTTTATCACAACAGATTTCTCTGTGTGAAATTTGGGCTGCTCTCCCCAGGGAGAGTGCGTCGCTACACTACAGCGCCACCCATTTTTTTGTATTTTTTCCTGCGTGCAGTTTTTTAATTTGTTTTCCCTATGGAAGTGGATTTTTCTGCAGAATTTTGCCAGGAACAACCGTTTTGTTGCCGTGAGTTCTTTTACGTGCACTAAGTGCATGCTGCACACAGGACCTCGGTTTATCGTCTCATCCGAATGACTAGCGTCCAGACCACCACTCAAGGTCTAGTGGAGGTGGAGAAAATATCGGCAGCTGATCCATGATTCGAACCAGTGCGCTCAGATTCTCTCGCTTCCTAGGCGGACGCGTTACCTCTAGGCCATCACTCCACATATTGCCCTCATCCCCATTCATTATTTATTTTATTACAAAATGTTTTAAATTTGGCAGCTAAGAATGAAGTTGACAAGAAATTGTGTAATACCACAACTCTGAAGCCCCTCTCAAGCTTCAGTGTACTGCCACCCAAGCCATTATGTTGAAGAGAATTCTGAGTGGAATGGTTGAAGATCACCATAAAATGTCATATATTATTCCTGCCCCCCCAAAAAATGACAAGGGAGCAGTCATTAGACCATTATCCAATTCACACTATGATTCTGGGACCTCTCATCTAGGGCCCCAACTGCCAGGTATTCCCAGGTGTCCTAACAGAGAAAGGTTGTTGAGTATATGATCCTTTTTTTTGTCTTTTTTCTTCTTTTTTTCAAGCTCTAGGGATACTTGCTCCCTAAGACCTGTGAAGGAAGTGCTGCACCAGTCAGTGTGCAGCATAGGTAACCATGCAGTCTGGTTGCCAGACAAGTACTTTTGGAGGTTAACAATTTGTGGACAATTGCTCTATGCAGGGAGTACCATGTATATATATAGGACCATGTACACTGGAAAGCTTTTAGCAATCTGAACCACTAACAGCTTCACAAAGAAGAAAGTGCAACCTGTACTTAATCTGCTGTACAATAGTCAGTGATAAACTTGTACAAAAATGTAATCAATATTCTATAACCGGTTGTTTTTCTGGAGAACAATGACAAACAACTAAAAACAACAAATGTTCTAAATTGTTCAGGAATTATGTGCATTTTGAAACTACCTCTTACTGATAACAAAACAAAATGATTAAAAAAAAAAAATGGTTGCAAAGATACTTGTAGCTGTACAAATGTCATCAACACAATGGAGAAACATTTGACTGCAAGAAAGCACACAGCACCCTTGGCTTCTCCAGGAGAAACCTGCATTTCTGCCCCCTCCATTGCAAGAAGAATGCCTATCTATCTCTCATCAGACCAGCCCTCGAGTATGGCTCTATCATATGGAGTCCCTACCTCAAACAGGACATTGACAAACTCGAAAAAGTGCAGTGCCTATCTGTCCGGTTCATAACCGGCGATTATAAAACCAGAACACCCGGCTCCATCACCAAGATGCTTCACACTCTGCAACTGCCAACACTCCAACAGCGCAGACGTGATCTACACCTCATCTTCCTCTACAAGGTGGTTGAGGGGTTGGTACTGGCCATACCATCTGCTGAGTATATAACTCCACACAAACCAGGGCGACTCATAAGGCCACGAACATCTGGCGACCAGTGCGATACCACCAGTGCGATCTCTGATTATATAAGAAGCAACACAAGAACATTCCACGTCAGCAGATGCCAGACAGAGCAATACAAACAGTCATTCTTTGTCAGTACAGTAAGAGACTGGAACCACCTGGAAGAAAACATCAAGACAGCACCAACTCTTGTGAGCTTTAAAAGACTGATAACATCCCAAAAGTGAACCTGCTAAGCTATGCACACCCCCACCTGTCGCAATAATGCCATAAATCTTAGCGACAGCAACGTATTCTACACATACAGACACAGACTGACACTTTACTATCTTCTGTTCATGTCATCATCATCATTATCTTCACACACACACACACACACACACACACTGTGTTCGTATCACACTGTGAGATCTGTGACACAATGTATGGTCATCTCTTTCTCAAGTTCACACCACTGTCATCACTAACTACAAAATGATTTTGTATCACTGTGCGTTTCTTTTTCTTTTCTGTAACCAACCTTTTAAACCTGATTACCAAAGTCTAAAATGAACTTGAACACACCTATTTATTTCGTGAAAAGTTTCAAAGTTTTTTTCACCTATTTTCTACGTGAAAAGATTCAAAGATCAACCAAAGATGGAAAAAGTTAGAATCAAGATCCACACGTTCTTAGGTTGGGGATTCCCTCCCTTATTCTACACACGTGTTTCGAACAAGGCTTTGTTTTTCAAGTTGAGCTTCAAGCTTGACCCCTGAGGGTCAAGGTGTTCAGAGCGTTTGTCTTGGACAGGGCTTTGTCAAGCACCCGTCTTTGTTGCTGTGGGGTTGTTCAATCAAATGCCTGTGTCCAAGTCACATGATGACAAAACAACAATGATGCTTTTGAAACAGACAGCTGCGTTTGCATAAACTTAGTTGTTGTTTTTATCCAAAAGACATTTGAGACATCTAGAAGTCTTTTAAGACAAAGAATTTCTAACTAAATGAGGAAAACATATTGAAATTCTCACACCAAGTCACAAACCAGTAGCAATCGAAACCGGAAACGGAATGTGACTTCAACAACATTGCATGTGCGCATACGAAGATCAGCTCACTGCGCATAACCATTGTATATCCAGTGGTGTCAACTCGATGGAATCGGCATGAAGTTTTCCTCCAGGAAAGGTGTGAGGGGGATAAGATGAGTCTTAATGGATGCGAACACTTAACCAGTTTCAAGTCACCAATCGGAACCCGCTCGTTCTCTATCATACACTCAGTTTTTGTAGCGTGTTCTACAGCTGAAGCACGCCGAACGAAGGTGAGATGGTGTCTTGTCCAGGGGTTTGGAGTCGCGGGGGGAAATGACAAAAAAAACCGAAACTTTGATTTTGAATCGTGGCATGTTCATGCAGTACACAGTTCCTTCAGAGCAAACGATACTGACAACAGCGCACATGATGATCGGTGCATTAAATGTCACTGCAGTTAATCATTCGCCTGACCTATTTGCTTCTTTCAACGAACGCGAAAGGGAGACGAGTTGCACACGGGGGGAAAACCGCATTCGACGTGATTTTGTCAAAGCTTGCAAACTTTGTTGAGACATGTTCAGGGAAAAAGTGTTCAGACCCATCATTAAAATCGTTAATTCATTTGTGAAATCTCTCGTTTATGGTGTGCCAATATGTCAGGATTATCTGAAATATTTCGGTTCTGGTAAGATTTAACTGACTCCACCACTGAACGAGTTTGCGATGCATGGTGTGACAACACTCGATTTACACGTGTTTGCTACTTTTGCTTTGTTCTTGACTTGCCCGGTCACTGGAAGGACTGTGCACAGCATCTAGTTTTGTTTCCCATTTCAGATGTATTGACAGATGGGAATTTGGAACATAATTTAATCAGACTGCAAAATATATTTCAATATCTCCGTGAAGGACTGCATCCAGGCAGACAACTGTTGTAGAAAAAAAAAGGAATAAAGCAACTCCAGCATAGTCCATACACTTCAGCAGTGAAAGACTAACATGATGTATACATTATTTCCATGAAAGTTTATCAGATTAATGTATTAACAACAACAAAAAAGTTGAGTACTTTAGCATCAGCAAGTTTTATATTGTTAGCATCTTTATGATCATTGTGCTGAGAGGCATGCATTTGTGATGAGGCAGTTTAAAAGGGCCTATTTCAATGCTTATTTTAATGCTCACTTTTTTATTTTTGTGTTGAGCAAATAGTCTGTATCAAATATGATATTTCTAATCCATGTTATATTTGCTGTTGCAGGCTAAAGAATGTTACTGCAGAACCTGCAGACACAGAGGTCTGCGTCTGCATGCCTGTTTACTCTGTGTATATTTTGGCTGCTATAATGGCAGACATATACACAATCATGCCAAGGATACAGGTCACAACTTATGTAAGTATATTTTCCTTGATAAAAATGCTCTGTCACTGCTGTCATTAACCACGAACAAAAAACATAATTAAAATGGTTTATAGTTGTGGGTATGTCAAATTGAACATGAACTAAATTCATTATTTAATGTGAAGGAATGCTTTACTGCTGTTATGAAGATTTATTGTGCGTGTTTGTTTTTTGTTTTTTTTTGGAATTTAAGGATATTACATATATAATTATGTTTGTCTATTTCTAGCACTTGACCTTGACTATGGAACAATCTACTGTTACACCTGCGGAACGTTTGTGTATGACGAAGAACTGGAGGTGATTGCAAAGCGGCAGCAAAGAATAGCTGCGGAATCTTTGGGTATGTATACTTTATCAATGTTAAAACACAGATCTCTATATATTTTCTAATATGATTATGGAAGATATTAAATGACTGTTATTTGATCTGTATTTAAACTGAGCCACAGGCCATGTTGGCACAAATGAAAGTGCCAGACTCTTCCATCTGTTTCCTTCCTCCCTTTCTCAATTTTTGTTTTCACTGGTCACCTTTGGAAAATGTGAAATAATGCCTGATAAAATCTTATGAATGATTGTTTCAGGGATTAAAAAATCATTTATACCATGGGAGCCTGGTCAAGAAGAAATTGAGCTGTTGAAGAGGAATCCCAAGCGGCGCAAGGTTTCTGAAACTTCTCACATAGGTATGTTTCATCTTTAGTGTTTGCGATACAAAATATATGCTGCAGTGGAAGTGCTGCTTTTTCTTATTGTATACCACAGCACTGTTTTTGTCTGTAAAACCTGTGCCATTGAAGTAGACCTGTGTGAAGTTCATTGAGCGCAGATTATCTCGCAAATTGACGGCTCAGTGATTTGAAACAAAACAGAAAAGTATATCTGATAACACAGCATAATGAAAATTTCAGTGAAGAACAAAAAGGAAGAACCCATGCTATGTACACACGTTTGTGTGCGCATACATACATACATACATACATGCGCACATGCACCCAAATGATGGAATGAGCTGCAAGCCTTCAGTTGCTTTTGTAAAGTCTGATGGAACTTTATATTAGATAAACTTAAAAGATTACTGTGCTAGTGCTAAGTACGCTGTTACTTGAATAAGTCCAGCAGATGGATGGGTTGCCATGGCACTTCAAAATGCTATGTTGCAGGTTTGCGAGGCTTGTTGAACTTGGGGAACACTTGTTTCATGAACTGCATCCTGCAGTCCTTGACCCACACCCCAGTTCTGCGAGACTACTTCCTGTCTGACAAGCATGCGTGTCACATGACTGCTAACCTTCAGCAGTGCCTCGTCTGCGAGATGAGCCGGCTTTTTCAGGAGGTGAGGAAATGATGCTGATGAAAAAATAAGGAGAAATGGGGGGAAAGTGAGATCGTTGTTGACCATAATATCTGTAAATATGTGATGATTTTTCTTTTTCTTTTCTTTACAATGTTAGCTGTAGATGTTGTGCTCTAATCCATCATAACAACTTAGGGAAAAGTAAGATTGATGGTGACAATATTTTTTTTAACTTGATATAACTGTGTTGATGATTATATATTTTTTTAACAGGTCATGCTGTATTTGTTCCAGGAACCAAATTTTTCAGCAGTCTGTTTCAGATTGTCTGTATATTGATGAAATTGCTCTTGAATGCTTTCCAGTTACAATTTAAAAAAATTGTAAATTAGCTTGTCTCACAATGCTAGTCAGTTACTTTTTTGTTCAGTGCGATTTTTAAACATGAGGTTTTATAATATATCCTACATTATCCAGAATGGAATCATTAAAATTTAAGGGAGCAGATTGTGTCAAGGATCTTAACACATTTTGTTCTCTTCATTTCATTACTGGTACAGCATTTGCAGCTTATATTGTGAAGTGTGCATTCCAAATAAGTTGGAACTTAGAGGAATTTTAAAACATGACCAGATGTGGTCATGGAATGTGTGGGCAGTGAGGTTGCAGATTTTATGGTTTACCTGGTCACTGTTTGAATATTATTCCACAAAGAATTACAAGTAACCTTTTAGTAAGTCTGCCTTTAGTTTTGCCTGTTTCAGGGGATGGCCAGCAGTGTTGTGATGCTTTCTGCAGTGAAATAATTTGTAAATCAGTGATATAACACTAGCAGACTAATGTGCTTAATGTTGTTACACATGCAAAGAAAAGTCTGTGTAATATTATCAGTTTATCTGTCTTAATGCTGTTTCAGTGACCAGAGTCTGAGGCTGCATTTCAGTATGATGTTGTGTTCTCAGGAAAGACACTTTACTCCAGTTCTCCTTACTCCACCCAGGTGTGAATGGGAACCTGACTTTGGTTTGGATGGGGAAGGTTAAAACAGCAGTAGGAGAGGAGTAGGCCCTTCTGTCCTGTGCCGAGCTCAAGACATGGAACCTTTTACCTCAACCCTTAAATATTGCCTTGTAAATCTCTTGAAAACAGACATAACACTAACATACTTTGTGTGTGTGTGTGTGTGTGTGTGTTGTCAGTTCTACAATGGGGCACGCACTCCCTACATCCCCTACAGACTGCTGCACCTTGTCTGGACCAATGCCCGTCACCTGGCTGGCTACGAGCAGCAGGATGCTCATGAGTTCCTCATTGCCACACTGGACGTACTCCATCGTCACTGCCAGGGTCAGTACCTGTGGTGTTCCTGCGCAGTGTCCCTGTCTCTTGTTTTTTGTGAACCGCGTGCTTTGGAATTTAGGTGTGTTTGACAAAAAGCATAACGTGAATGTGACTCAGCACTTAAGGAAGGGAGAGAGGTGGCTGACTGGCTGAGCTGTAGCAAAGTGTTATTGCATCTTGATACCATGTTTCTTTGTCACAAAATTTGGATTGAAAAGGCAAAGGTATTTGCTGTGCTTTGCATTGAGTTCACAAAAGAGCTGTTGTTTCCTGCTAAATGTTGAGTTAATGAAATAACAAACAAAACAAAAAAAGGTATAAATATTAAAAATAACAAGACATTGAATTTAATGAATTAAATCTGAGGGTTGTTGAAAAATCAGTGAGATTTGAAATCCCAATATTCAAGTTCAGATGCTCCCCTAGATCCATGGAGATTGATTGTCGATGTGTGCCACGAGTGAAGAATTGAAGTGTGGAATTTGCAAGTTATCCAGTGTGTTTCCAATGTTAATGTTTTGTGTTGTATGTGATATTCATGTTTGATAGAAATACCCATGTGAAAACTCACTGTATTCGAGTGCACTTGCTTAATGTGTTGTCAGTTATAAATTGAACAGTAAAGAAGAACTTGACTTTGTAATGATATATGCATATAATTTTTGAAATATTTTTTGTGTTCATATTAGTACAGTTTTCAGGAACGTATGATGATTTAAATTTAATGCATGTATGTTTTCAGGAACAAACGGCATAAGTTACAACAACTCTCACAGTTGCAACTGTATAATTGACCAGATTTTCACCGGAGGGCTTCAGTCTGATGTGACCTGCACGCAGTGCAAGTGAGTTATTGACTTCAGCATGATTGTGTTCTGATCACCAAGAATAAGATGGTGTTGCCAGTGTACAGTGAAGCACTGACACGCAGGCAGGCATGGACACACACACACACACACACACACACACACACACACAGAGCATGTACTCACCAACAGCTACTGAACACAGGTAAGCAGATCATCAGGTGGCAGTAAACTGAAGATATAGACAAATATTTTTTTTTATTTAAACTGGAGAGGAATAGAGAAGAACTCAAAAATAATAACCATTTCACTCTGCAGATGCTAGAATTTTGATCACTTGTCTGTTGATGTCCACTATAGCAAACCCAGTACATAGTAGAAATACAGTTCATACAGTTCTAATGAAAAAGGGAACAGATGCGCAATTCAATTAGAAATAATGACATTTTCACTCATATTACAAAATATTTTATCTTTTTATTTTTTCTGTTGCAATTGGAAATCGACGTAAAAAAAAGGTAGTGTAAGGTAGTGTTTGTATACAGTCATTGAAGCCTTAAAAGTTAAATAAGATTGAATGCTTGGGTCTGCGTAACTGTACATGGTTCAGATATGTATTAAGAAAAGGTGAAACCTGTATTAATTCTTAGTATAATATGGATTGTTTCTCAGTGCTGCTGTTCTCTTAATATGGATCACATGAGTGTCACACATGTATGATGCTCAGATTTTTTTCTTCTGTGGGGGTTTGTTTTACTCAGGTGTGTTCTCTGATGTGGCTGTGCCTGGGGAGCAGGGACAATTAGTAGTGTTGTAATTATAGTATTTTATGAAACTTCATGTGTATGAGATTAGATGATGAGTTGAGCAGCTTTCGAGTAAGGAACAGAGTGTGAGAAGATTGTTTTTAGCCACTTACCCCCAAACTCCTTCCACAACCCCCCTAAAAAAAACAACAAAAAACCCCCACCATTCCCTTTTCAATCATGACTCATATTTTGACCATGTTTTTTTCCCCTTTCCCTCCCAGCAACATTTCCACGACAATAGACCCATTCTGGGACATATCTCTGGACCTGGGGCCCAGCCCGGGGTCAACGGCGGCGCCCAGTGCTGCCAGCGGGGCTGGCCAGAGTGCTGCAGGGGAGCCGGCTCTGCCTGCAGTTTCAGGGGCAGGCGACTCCTCCACCGCCAACCTCTCTCCAGCTTCAGGTCTGTGCAAAGAGAGGGATCTGGATTGGGGGCTCAGGGGAGGGGGGGGGGGGTGTTTGGTGATGTGGGTGTGTCTTCTGCAGCTGTGGACTGCTAACTCCCATGTTCACTGGTCAGTACAAGTGAGCTGCTTTCATGGTTTAGTTAACTCCCTCCACGTGAATGACAAAATAGATGACGATGACATTACTGAATTGTTCCAAACAGAAGGTTATAACATTGAAGACGACAACAACGAATACTGCATTTCTGATGATGGAAACTATAGGCTGGGCCATTCAGACACACTTGACATAGGGGAAAGGAAGAAAATAACAGTGGCTGTCCCAAGCAATTTAATGTATTTTCACTGTAAATGGATGGTTATGTACATGATCCTTTTTTTTTTTTTTTTACCCTGCCATGGAGGCAGCCATACTCCCATTTTCGGGGGCTGCATGCTGGGTATGTTTCCATAACCCACTGAACACTGTCATGGATTAAGAGATCTTTAACGTGCTCATTTGATCTGCATGTGCATGCACATGAAGGGGGATTACGCACTTGCGGGTCTGCCCCATCTGAAGACCTGGGTGATGGAGAAAAATCTCCACCTTTGATCCACCAGGTGCTGTGACCAGGATTTGAAACCAGGACCCTCACTTTGAAGGTCCAGTGCTTTAACCATTCGGCTGTTGTGCCTGTTAATAGGGGTGTGTGTGTGTAAATGTCTGTGTGTGCATGAAAATGTGTGCATGAGTGTCAAGAGCATGTGTGTTCAGTTACATGCATGTTGTTGGTGGCAAATTGAAATCTTGTCTTTTGTTTGAGACAAAAGATGATCTGCAAAGCTTCCACTGATATTTGTTAATTGTGATATGTATGTATCTGTGTTTTATTTTACAATGCTAGGTATCAGATATCAGATGGTTATAGTAATTAGAGTGTGTGTTCAGGCATGAAATTTTTCCAACTGTAGTCGGATTTCCAACCGCAAATTGGATCCAGAAGCCATTTTTGAGATTCGTGTAAATCCGTTCAGAAAATTGAGAGAGGGTGTGTGTGGGGGGGGGGGGGGGGGGGGGTTCCAACCAACGAAGGTTGCACGATTGTTGCCCGACCGATTGACAAGACAGACCCATAGCGTT
Source organism: Babylonia areolata (assembly GCF_041734735.1). Classification (NCBI taxonomy): domain Eukaryota; kingdom Metazoa; phylum Mollusca; class Gastropoda; order Neogastropoda; family Buccinidae; genus Babylonia; species Babylonia areolata. The sequence goes on from NC_134876.1 coordinate 89,706,408, forward strand.
TGCCAAAATGCCCCATGTTTGGATAAGAGAATCAATTAAGAATAAGTGTTGCTTCTCTGTCATTGTTCATTTTCTGTCGCGATTACACAACTTTCGCTCGCGGGCTTCATGACTTGCAAAGATATCCGATTTCGTTGATCATCATCAATCATTGACAAAATCAGAAAACTCACAAATGAAAAGAAGATTTTTGCAGCAGAGATCGATAAAGGAGTGAAAAATAAGTGGAACTGGGCCTGGCAAGATGAGTCTGTGAAAACAGAAAAACAGAAAAAAACAAAAAAACTTTACATTCACAAAACCGTCGCCGCAGGCAAGGCCAAGTGCAATAGCTGTCAGATTATATGGGTGCAACTCTTCCGTACAAGCATGGAAATTTGTTTTCAGATTTACATCAAAATCTGACCATCCGTTTTCTAAAAAAAGAAAAGAAAAGTCATTGGGCCGTTCTATATTGTTTGCCGATGAACTGTCAAAAATGAAAATGGAATGCTCTTTCGAAAGCATCGTTTGTTGACCCATTGAGGGACGATCCAGTGACTTGTCAGAGCACCAAAATTGAAGTCAGAAGGTTTCCTAATGGTTGATTGAAGTTGTCAATTTGCCGATAACAGCAGGCGATCCCTTCATGGCACGTGTTGATATCACTGTGTCAGTGAAAAGCAAATTACACTCATGCGCACGCACGCACGTGTGCACATGCACATGCACACACATGCAGGTGATCACACGCACATGCACAGACATGCGAGCGAGCATGCGCACACACACACACACACACACACACACACAAACGTGCGCGCAGGCACAGATACATGTAAACACTGGTGCCCGTGATATCCATCCCTGTTAAGCCCCTAAGCTGTGGGTAGTACATCTGCCTGACCCTTTGTTCATTCAGCAAATGCTGCAAGTGTTTGCCACTTTAAGCACAAGCAATATTGTTGGGATTGAAACAGAAACTTTGTAGCAATTGACCTCAGTGGTTTTTCTGACACAGCTGATGCTGCACTGGGCACAGACAGTTCATGGCAAGTCAGTTTATTTAGATCTGAAATGTATAGCCACACTCAGGTACACACTCATGCATACAGAGCTGAATTGAATGCGGATGCACGCGCACACAAACACACATTCACACTCTTACTTTGAAAAAAAAAATCACATGAATGCACACACGTATACACATACTGTTTTCTCTCTCTCTCTCTCTCTCTCTCTCTCTCTCTCTCTCTCCACATTTGCACATGTGCACACATGAGCGCTCACACAATCACACAGAGCTTGATAATAGGCACATGTGCGCGCACGCACACACACACACACACATGGAGTTAAATTGAAAACACACACACACATATAGAATTGTATTTAAAGCAGTGCACATACATGCGCACATGCAAACTTAAACTTTTTCCTCCCACCTTCCCCTCTCTCTGTGTGTCTCTCTTGTTTACACACAGTTGAATTAAAACCACACGTAAACATTTGTGCGCGCAGACACGCTCTGATGTTTGCTGTCTCTCTCTTTTTCTTTCTCCCTCACACACAGAGTTTAGTTGAAGACACACACACACAGTCCAGGCTGGAGAACTCTCGGTCGATCCGCTATTTTCAGCGGAATTGCAGTTGATTCCAGAGGGGAAAATAATCACTCCCTACCCCCAAACCCCACCCTCCTCCTGCAGACTTCTCTTTCATGATTTGCAGAGGTTCCCCTTAACTCTCTCTGAGTCTCTCCCACCAGTGGTGAGGGAGGCGGAGGGCAATAAAACCAGTCAGTGACTCTGGCAACTTTGGCATTGAACCAAGACACTGACCACTTGCTCTGGCTGAGAATCCCTGACTGCTGAAAGTGATATAGCTCATCACATACCCATTCCCTCCTCCCTCCTGTCATTCCCCTTCCCCATTTCTTTCCTGAACCAACACACATGGCTGTCAGTGTAGCAGAGACTACAGCTGTAGAGACCAGGTGGTCAGTTATATTGGTACAGTGCAAAGTTGTGTGCAAAGTACATTTTCCTTGGAAACACCACTGCGTACACACACACGCGTGCCCACACACACACACACACACACACAGGAGAGGCCCCCCAAAACCTCATAAAAGTCAGTAATTTCATTTTCGGCCATGTGGCTTTGCCCCCCTGAACCCCACCAGGGGTCAAAGGCAGCCCCAGGAACCTGGCCAATTTTCAGAGGAAACTCTCCTGGACAATTCTCCAGCCTCACACACACACACACACACACACACACACACACACACACACACACACACACACACACACACTCACTCACTCACTCACTCACACAAAGAGTTTAACACACACAGAGTTGTATTTAAAGCAGTGCACATACATGCACACAATACACATGCAAACTTTTACTCTTTCCTCAGATGCATCGGTGGCCCTAAAGTGCAGATTTTGTGGTTTGAAATTAAGCAAAAACCTTCAGCTTCCAGGGGCATTGCCCCATGGACCTCCACTGGGGGCCTTCTGTGGACCCCAGTCCCCCACCTTTCAGACTGAATCAGTTTCACAATCTCATGCCTGGTGTTGGCAAAACTGGATACTACTGCAAAAGTTACAGAGACAGCAAATAAATATCTTAGACATTGTGTGACATGCACTCTTTGGAGACTTTCATTGTTTCAAGAAGCTGATGAAATTTAAGGTTCTATCAGGCTTATAACTTTTTCAGATATTAATACTTTTTTTTTCCTAACCTGTGGCATTGAAAACCAAATCATGGCTTTCTTTTGTCACACTGAAAAATGTGACTGTGCTGACATTTGCGGATTTCCAAATGTTCGTTTATTTGTTTGCAGGTTTTACAAACAGCCCAAGTAACTACGAATCTACCTCACTACTTGAATGTTTGAAAAGGTATGCTTTTATTTTTAACAAATTGCTAAAGTAGATAAATATCACAAATTTATATACAGTGCTGTGTAGACGTCTAGCCCACAATTTTATTTTGTCATGAACACACATTGTCAGCATGTAAAGTGTATTTGCAAGTTTCAGTTTCAGTAGCTCAAGTCACTGCGTTCGGACAAATCAATATACGCTACACCACATCTACCAAGCAGATGCCTGACCAGCAGCGTAACCCAACACGCTCAGTCAGGCCTTGAGAAAAAAAAAACCAAAAAAAAAACTACTACCACTACTGATAATATGTATAAGGCACAAAAACTTGATGAAGTCTTCTATAAGCGTACATAAATAAATAAATAATAATTATAATATAAAAAAGGTGGTAATAATAAAAAAATAAATAAATAAATAAATAAGACAACAATGATGGTAAATAAGAAAATATATGTAAAACATGAAGACACACATTCACACATACACCCACACATGCATAACAGATATGCACCAAACATGCAGTTTCACAGATATGAAAGCACAGTCAAATACACATAAACGTACATGAGCCCCAACACACACACACACACACACACACACACTACCCTGCACCTCCTCTACCCCTCTCCTCCACACACTCATTTCTAGGCTATGTATCGCAGCTTCCATGGCACACACACACACAGACACACACACAGATGAACACTTACTTGTACAAGCACACACGCATATGCCCATATCCCCCACCCCCCACCCCACACACATGCATACAAAGATGTATATATATATATATATATACACCCGCACGTTCCAATATCCCATTGCTCCCACAGTGTAGGCATGCATACACTCACATACCTCATCCTCTACCTCCCCTCCCCCCCCCCCCTTCACACACACACATACACACGTGCACAGAACTCTCTTGACACTTGTGTACACCCTCATGCATGCACAAACGCACTCAAACACACAGACCCACACATACACACACGCACAGAGGCTGCCACTGATTGGCTGCAAGAAGGATGGGAAAAGATCTCTGATGCCAAGAACGCAGCGTCTAGTGTGTTGCTTAGTCTGTTGTATTTGGAAAAGCCCACAGAGACTCTGTTCCGTTTTGAAGAAATTTGCGCAATGTTGGTTTGGAAATGATGCCGATATTTGTTTGATTTGCAAAGCATCGTGCTCTACCTTTCATGTTAGACTTATGGCCGTTCCCTCTCTCTGCTTTTATTTCTTTGAGGTGATCGATGGTGTGATGGCCTTGTACAGTGATCGATGGTGTGATGGCCTTGTACCTGTTCTTTTTTATATTCTTTGACTTTTCTGAGGATTTCCGATTTTCCTAGATGTAGGCCACTCATTGGTGTTGCGTTACAGCAAGTCTGTCAGCTCGCTCATTTCCCTTAACACCTGCATGTCCCGGGCAGTATGACCATGTGAATTTTTTAATCTGCACAAGTTGTGCATTGCCTTATGCCACTCTGGGCTTCCCATTCTGTTTTCAATTTTCTGTATGAGGTTCATTGAGTCGGTTAGAATCATGGCATGTTGGTTTCCGGGCGTATGGATGGATGATAGCCACTGGAGGGCATGTGTCACAGCTTCAACTTCCATCATTAGGCTGGAGGTTGTGACTTTGTAGGCAGCATTCTCTTCCCTAATTGTTTTTCCATTTTGTTTCGCAGTGAATCCCCATCCGGATTGGTCTTTGGTGACTGAGCCATCTGTGTATATGATGATGTTCTCTTCTTTACTGTTTTCTTCTATGAGTAGCTTCACTTCCGCATCAATTTTGCCCTCTGGCCATTCCTGACAATGTCTTCCTAGAGTGGGTGAAATGGCTGTGTTGAATAGATGGTTGAGGTTTTGGGGTTTTTTCTCCCATTCTTTTGTTTCTTTCAGGTCTTGTAGTCGGCATACTAGCTGGATTGTGTCTTCTGCTGGCCCCATCCATGATCTTCCTCGTCCTAGACGGCTGCCTTTTGGTTCTTTGACTGTGTCATGCAGTGGGTTTTGGGGGTTTTCTAATGCTTTGAAGTAGGTCTTAACCTGTTCTAACTTGTTTCTGGCCTGCACTGAAGTAAGGTCAAGCAGGTATCGCATGGTTTCTGTGGGCGTGTCTTTTGTTGTTCCAAGGATCAGCCTCATAGCTTCATTTTGAACTCTAATTTTAGGAGGTTGCTTTGAGATGGTGTTGTTAGCCCAAGTCCGTAGTCGATCACACTGAGGACAAGTGATTGGTATAGCAGGAAGAGGTGGCGTTGTTCAATACCTTTGGTTGCCATTGCTTTTAAGACTGAAAGGCCCTTTTTGCATTTGAGAACAGTATTTTCCGTATGTTTTCTGAAGGTCAGCATCCTGTCGAAGTGTATTCCCAGGTAGCGTAGGCATTCAGTTTTCTCGATCTGAATCCTGTTGAATGACACAGGTGGTGGTGATTTGCTCGCGGTTCTGTTGAGGGTGCACAGCAACGTTTGGGCTTTCGCTGGATTGATGGAAGGTCCTGTGTCCTTGCACCATTGAGCAATATTGTTTAGTTGTTTCTGGACGGCTTTAGTTCTTTCCTGAGCATCTTTCGAAGTTTTGAAGACCAGGCCATCATCCGCAAAAGTAAGCACCCGAGCTATTCCATTGTTGTTTAAGTCTGCAAGGCCCTTCGTGTAGACATTTTAGAGGACAGGAGAGAGCGGAGACCCTTGTGGCAGTCCCATGGATAGTTTAGAAGGTGCAGACATCCAATCTCCGAGGCGTAGGACGACAGTTCTTACCTGAAGAGATGCTGCTATCCATCTTGTCAGTGTCAAACTTACTCCATACCTTAGTAGCAGCTCCATAAGGTGCGCAAACTGGACTTTATTGTAGGCATCTTCAAGGTATTTGCAAGCATCATAACCTTTATTTATGAATATTGAACAATGACCAAAAAAAAAGAGTTTACACTCATACATGTTTACACACATGCATACACAAAATTCAGGATTTGATATGCTATTACCTCTGTTGAGGTATGGAGGATGACAAACATCACATACAACACCTTCAGTAAACTTATCAACATAACATTAAGTAGATGAAACAAAACACAGCAAGTGATGGTTACTTTTGGGGATTACACTTTATACTTAGTAAATTTATGCTCACTCACATATGCATGCACTTGCAAGCACTCACACACACACAGAGACACACATCAAAAGCACAGGCATACATTCATTCAACACGCCTTTGCTACCCTGCACAGGTGCCCCTTAACCGCTGAACAAATCAAAAACATCACAAATACCACAGCGCACAAACGAGTCTGAAAGAGAAATTTGCACTGCCATACTGATAAATTTGGAGTGATAACAGCATGTGCAAAACAGACATGTATGGCTGCATTTGTTAAAGTTTACCATGGACACACACAAACACACACGCACATACACACACACACACACACACACAGAGGCAACCAATACACATGGTTATTTCATGTCCACAAAAGCACAAGATTGTTCTAAGCTGCACAAAAAGCATGGTGTGTGTTTGCAGATTCACAAGGCCAGAGCATTTGGGCAACTCGGCCAAGATCAAATGTAGTAACTGTCTTAGTTACCAGGAGTCCACGAAACAGCTCACCATGAAGAAGTCCCCCATTGTGGCCTGCTTCCACCTCAAGGTCAGGGTTCTGTGCTTTACACGCTTCTTCTTCTTTGACAGAGCTTAGCACAGTTCAATTCTTTTTTTATGTGCAGTTGGCGGCACTGTAATCAACCATGTCAGATGTCACCTAAAGGTCTTTGTGGTCTTTTTGACTGACCTCCCTTCTCACACAGTCGCATGTTTGCACTTGCTGAGCGCTGAAAAACCCATCCCCCTGAATTGATTGATAGGTGGATGCATATATATATATATATATATATATATATATATATATATATATATATATAATATATATATATATATATATATATATATATATATATATATATATATATTATATATATATATATATATATATATATATATATATATATATATATATGTCTATGTTGTGTTTTTTTGTCTTTTAATTAACTGCGAGATGAAAGTCTTATGTTCTACTGAAGAAGTTGGGTTGTTGTTGTTTTTAACAGGATACTGTATAGGTGTGCTTTTGGAATGGTGGCTCTCAGTTTTGAATCTGATGAAAAATCAATAGTAAAGCAAAGGAAAAGATAACTTTTTAAAGATTTGAAATCTGTTTTGAAATATATGCAGGGTCACCAGTAATGTGAAATTTTTATTTCGTGTTAATTGTTGACACTGTGGGCCCCTGTGCTGAGGAGGAAGAGCACATTATAACTAGTTAACTCATTATTATGATTATTGATACTAAGGTGCCTCTGTAAGTGATTAAAAAAAAATTTGTGACCAATGACTGACTGTTTACATATTATGTGACCACTTGATTGGGTTCCACCAAAGTATGTTGAGATTGAGCCCTGTGTTGACGGTGTGTTGCAGAGGTTTGAGCATTCCACGGGCCTTCACAAAAAGATCTCCACATACGTTTCATTCCCAGAGGAGCTGGACATGACCCCCTTCATGTCCTCCTCCCGGAACAACAACAATGGCTACTCCAATCAGATAGTGCGGGACTCTGCCATTGGTCTTTCCTGTGATAATAAGTGAGCGCTGGTTCTGTCTCTGCCTCGGTTGTTCTGTCTGTCTGACTTTCTTTCTTCCTGTCATGCATTATGAAGTTGAAACACCATCAGAGCAACAGTTAACAGCTTACAGGTATTCTCTAGTTCACCTTGTTAGATGTTTATTGCATATTTTGCTTCAGGCCTATTGTGGGTTTGTTTTTATAACACCACAAGGCATGTAAAGTTAGACTGGTAAGATGGAAAACTGAAACTTGTGAACATGGTCTGTCAGTGTAGTACTGTTTCATTTGACATGGGTTTTTTGTGGGTTTTCTTTGTTGTTGTTGTTGTTTGTTTGTTTTTTTGCTTGTTTTTTGTTGTTGTCCTTTTGTTATTGTGTTTTGTTTGTTCTTTCTTTCTTTCATCTTCTTGTCGGTGCTTTCCAGATACTCACTCTTTGCTGTGGTCAACCACAGTGGAACGATAGAGTCAGGGCACTACACCTGCTTCATCCGTTCCTACAAGGACCAGTGGTTCAAGTGTGAGGACCATATGGTGACCAAGGCAACGTCAGGAGATGTTCTTTCCAGTGAAGGGTGAGACCTCTTTGTCATTGAACAAATGTCTGCGAAATTATGAATGACAGACATGTGTGGTAACGCTGGACAGTGATTTGGTTTAAACAGATTTTTAATTCAGAATGTTACAGTACTATAAACATTGTGACAGGACAAGAAGACATATTTATTTAAGTCCTGTCATAGTAACCATGATTCGAAATGAGGGTTTGAGCATGTGTCCCTTCACGTGCTTGGAATTAGTTATTGCCTCATGTATGGCATCTGTTTCTGTTGACTGTTTAGTTGTCAGCAGTAAGGTGTTGAAAGGTGCTACTGACCATCATTGAATTGACATAGCATTAAGTGAGTGAAACACTCATTGGCAGCCTTATGTTCAACGTTTTTCGGAAAACGTTCTGTTGCAGATATAGACTTAAGCGGAAGAACATGCTCAGTTTTAAATTTCTGGAGACTTGCCATTTTCACTTATCTGTGTTAGTGAAACATAAAAACCAACTTTTGTGTGTTTCAGTTACCTGTTATTCTACCACAAGCAGCTTCTGGAGTATGCATGACACAGGCACTGGCATAGTCAGTGGTTTCTGAACTCTACCACCTCAGCTGTTCCAAACATGCCAGTGTCAAGACCACCTCTGGGCACAGGACCTCTTATACCCCCCCACTCCCCTCCCAGTCCCAGCCACCGAGCGTCAACCTCTGCCCCAGGGTGAAGACTGACTGCATCAATCTCCGCCCGCACTTCGATACTTAGCTGCTGCCAAACCTCACATGCCTGACACACTTTGTCGTGGTGTTTTCTGTTGAGATTTTTTTTTTTAATTTTTTTTTTATGGCTGGCTGCTGTGTACCATGTTTGCTGCAAGTGTGCTGTGGTGTGCATTTGTGGTGTGAGGGATTGACACATTTGGGTCGTTGTCAATTGTCATTTTGTGAAAACAACATGGTGAATATTCCTGAGGGCAATTATTTCTTGTACATGTTTAAACATGGTAGAGAGAAGAGACGAGACAAAGGGGTGGGCAGACTGAATACATGAAATCTCATTTCACCCACTAGCTACACTTGCCTGATCAAGATAGCATGAACTGCTTGAAACCTTTGTCATGGAGAGGTTGGAATGGAAAGGGCCTGACCGTTCACTCATTTCCTTCTGAGTAAGTATTGGCTGAATTTAGCAGTCCCGTGTGCAATATAGAATTGAGGAGTGGGCGTCCATACCATGACATTGGTCAGTGCGGTCTGAGGACATTGAGTGGTTTTGTGGACTCTGTACTGGGAAGACGGACTGCAGTCTGAACACTGGATGCCTGGCTGTGAGATACATGTCAGGGAGGGACTGAACTTGGACAGGATTTAGAGGAGCGGAGAACATTATGTGGTAGGAACAGGGACAGTTGATTAGAAAAGACTGCAGTGAGTTCTTTGTCATGATTGATTGACTGACTGCGCTTTGTGTACTTAACGAAAGTCATTTCTTGTGTTCATGTGCAAACCATGTCTGCATTTCCAGTCAGCATGTGTGTCTGTGTTTGGGTGTGATGTTATGTTTTATGATGTTTGTAGGGTGTGGTTTTTGTGTGCAGGATTTTGGGAATATCTGATTTAGAATACTGCATGTGAGAAGTTTGTGTGCTTGTGATCCAATACAGACTGACAGAATGTTTGAGGAGGAAGGTGGTTAGGTTGAAAGTTGGCGTCACTTGCTTAAAACAAATGCAAAAGTGAACTGTTTGTTGCTCAAACATCTTGTACGTAGCCATTTGCTACACAGGGAACACTTTTAGTAAATCAAAATGGATGCACATTTAATTCCATGAGGAGTTCATATATCACGCTGCTTGTGTTAGATTATAGTGGAATTAATTTGTTGTATTAAGTATTTTTTTATTAGCTTCTTTTTGTAATCAAAAGAATGTTTATGCACAATGTCTGTAAGGATTATTAGCATTCATTTTGTGCATGTCTGATGTCTGCTATAATCAGGCATGAAAGACAAAAAGAAGCATTGTGTAAACAGAAAAGTTCATTTCTTTCATCATCCTTAGATCTGCCTCTGTACCTTGTTTTGGAACCTATAGACTTTACATAAAGATATTATGAGGAGGTTTAGACTTGATTTGGAAGTCTTCCGGGGAGCAGAATAATCGGTGATAGGGGTACAAATATTTCTTCCACAGTCCATTTTCATTTATGACGTTTCAAGCATGTTTTAATCTTACTTGCACTCCTCCTCTGGTACATTATTTTTTTGTAAGAGATTTTGTTAAAGTGACTGTGAGATAACTTGTGACCATACATGTTGTTCAGTGTGAATGGGTGTAAGTGTAAAAAGTAAATGTTTTTCATATTCAATATCCTGCAGTAACTGGGACCAAGACATTTGATTTTGACCTGTTCATCAGACGATTAGGTAATGGGGGAATTGCCCCAGTACTTGTAACTTCCCCTTGTCAGTGACCCAAGACCCACAGGAAGGAAGCATCTTTTGTGCCAGTAGAAGTTGTCCGTACAACTGGCTAGCTTTTTTTGTGTTGTTTATGAAGAGATTTGTTGGAATGCAGGCTATTTTTCAGATGAGCATGGAAGGTTGCCAGCACTGCGTTGTCACATGTACAGCTTGACAGTGTTGTACAGCCCGTGTCTTGTAGTTGCATACTCATATGATGTTCTTGTCAGTTCTTTGTCACACTGTCTTAATGAACAGCACAAGCAATTGTGGTTGATGGATAAAGGTGCACAGCAGTCACAAATTTTAATAGGCAACAGAGTTACACATGTGGCAGTCAGTCACTACTTGTGAGCTCAGGTTTTTGTTCACTTGTTTCAACTTGCATGTTTTAGTGGTCACATCTAACCAGTAAGAGAAGGCCAAGAATATAAATCAGTCATCTTTTAAAATCAGTAATCGACCAAATAGTAAAATTCAGTCTGCAATAGAGAACAATTTACGTTGTTTTGATAATGACAGTAGCAGTTCATGACCAGTGTCAGGCCATGCTGTGTCATTTTCAATGCTTTCCCAGGAAACAGTGGGGGTATTATCAAGCTCACATGAATAAAACAGCTAATTGTGAGACTGTGGCAACAAACTGAAACCTACAGTGTGTCAAGCATGGATGTTTTTCAGGGAACTGAGCTTCAGATTATATATGAATTACCAATTATTATGATGATCATTATGGGTTGTCACAGGACTGTGTTGATGATCAGATGAATGGGTGAATGAATGTGTGGGGGCAGATCACAGGTTTTGTGCTAGTCTGCAGTTTGCACCATGATAGGAATGATTCAGTGTCTAGTTTGTTCAGTGAAAAGAAAGTTTGATGCATTTTTGTGAAAACTTGGAGTATTGAGTCATTTTGTACTATTATAATGTTGATAATTGACTGTAGCCTTCATTTTGAGTACTTTGATAATGCTGCTTTTGATTTTTTTCTCTCCTTTTTTTGTACCCTATTTTCTCAATCAGTCTTTCACATCCATAGAATTTTAGAATTCTTGTATTCCATTATTTTAGAAACCTGTTGGTTATAACATATGGTGAGCATTTGTAGCGTAAGGCAAATGAGTTGTAAAGGAGAGCTGTTTTAATAGATTTGAATATGTGTTTCTGCAAAGGTTGATTTTCATGTGCATTGAGTTTGTAGGACTGTGGTATAGTGTTCATGGTATTCATTACCTAACAGACTGCCTGTATTTCCTTCTTGTCAAAAACAATCTTGGGCTTTCCACCCTGTGAGGACTTTGCATGATTCTGTTAGAGTTGCTGAGTGCATGGAAATGTATGTGTGGGTGCTTGTGAAAGAGTAGCTGGGTGATGTTTGTGATTTGGGCAGTCAAGTGTTCAAGTTGTTAGTGACGATGATTAAATGTTGACTGGCAAGTTGTGGAACTAGATGGGTCTACCTGTGCTTAGCTTGATAGCAGAGGCTACATCTTTGTTCAGTAATAATAAGAAAGTGGAATAGGGCAGGTTGATGACAGGTTACAAATAGCGACTTTTATCACAGACATATCCTTGGCATATCCTACACAGAGTGTTCAATGCTAATAAAATGGGAAAAAAACAATGAAAAAGAACAACTTGTTCAACTATAACCAAATGAACTTTCAAGAAATAAAAATAGGTAGTGTACTTATCTTGGGGATGAAAGCAGGAACACAGCATACAACACAGAAAAGAATGCAGCTGCCATCAGTAAAACATAAAAAGGGTTTGAATGAATAAAATCAAACTAAGTATCGAATAGTTAATTACTAAATGAGTGCTGTGACTTTCACTTCTTCCCATTGGTTGTAGCTCATTGTTCTTGCCCCATATCCTTATCTACCTTTTGAATAAAATCTACCATCAGCCTACTGATTTTTTATTTTTTTAAAGTGTTGCATATTATGAATAATTGTGTATCAGTTCAAGCTTAAGATCAGATTCTGAACACTTTGGCAGGGATGAAATAGATTTTTTTTTTAACATTTTAGAACACATAAACACACAGGAGTGACATAAGGGAACTATGCATAAACTGATATAGGAACATAAAGGAGTTGTATATGAACTTAATACTGATTTTTTTACATCTTCCTCTCTGCTTTTGATCTCTCTTTTGTTCTGTCTACAGAGTTAACTGAACATGTTCTTGTGAAGGTGTAACTGCTGTATCTCCAGTTTTATAGCAGGGCCTTGCTCGGTTCTAGGGGTACTTAACAAATACATTATTTTGTTTGTAGTGCTGTTAGCATGGTCTGAGCTTTAATGAAGTGTATGTTTGCAGGTTTTGTTTTGTTTTTGATTTTGTTATTATCAGTGTTATTAATTTTTGTTTATTTGTTTTTTTACAAGAAAGATTGGAGGAGGTGGAAAGTTCATATCAAGTGATTCCTGCCTTTGGTTTGATGATGCCACAATGTTAGTGGGTGGGTTTTCTTCTCCTGTGAAGCAGAGAGGAAGAAAGATCTTTGTGACAGCACTCACTCACATTTTGTTGTGCGTTCTGACTTCATATAGATGTACACATGGATATGCTTTGTGTGCTGTAGAAATACAGTTGCATGTGCTTCATGTACATTTGTGTATCTGGTTGCTGTTCATGAGTGCTCTGTATGTATCTGAAAGGTTGCCTGGGTATTTTCATGCATGGATCTTTATGTCAGCTTGATGTTGAGGGTTTTGTTCCAGTATATTTTTGTATACATACATACATACATATATATGGGTCTGCTGCATGTAAAAGGTCATCACTTGACTTTCACACACACACACACATACACACACATTACATGACTCCTGGTAATGTGACTTAGATCTTTTCATTCTCTTGGAAGGAATGTATATGACACACACACCAGTTTATAGCATTTCCTGTTAATTAAGACCCTGTTTCTCAAGAGATAATAATATTCAGTTTGGCAAAATTAACTGGTGTTGAAGAAGTATCTGTTGATAGAACACTGAAGTCTGAACAGTTTGTCATGAAGAAGTAAGTGTGAAAGTGATGTGAGAGGGATATAAATGTGTTGGGTTGTTGTTTTTTCAAAAATCCAGTTTCATATCACAAATGCTGTCTTTTAAAGGCTTGTCCATGTGCTAAAGGCTTGACAATGTGGTTCACTGTGTCTAGTGGGTAATGCTTGCGTATATCGGTGAAATTGTTGGATTGCGCAAATATAAGTCAAATATCCACACTGGGATGGCGTTTGCTGCCGGGTTTCTGTTCATTGTTGTTTGGTGCTGTTGGGGGTTGATAGAGGTGTGGTGTCAATGGATCCATGGGTGTGTGGTGTGCAAAATGTATGAGGAAATGTCTGTATGTGTTTTGGATGCTTTGTGCAGGTCAGAAATCTTGACGATGTAAATAATATTCAAGAACAGTTGGGTCATGTTTTGTACTGATGGGCAGACTGTGAGAGTTTTTACCAGACTGCATGCTGTGAGGGATGATGAAGTAGTTGGGTTGTTAGGGGGAGGGAAGGGGAGGTTAGGGGGGGTTCAGCTTGTGTTGAATGGTAGATTGGAGTGTAAAGGAGCATAGATCTGCAGGTATTCCATTGCAACTTTGTGGTGTAGAATTATGCTGCTATATGGGGTTTTTTTTAATGTTATGGTTTGTGGCAGTGTGTGCCCTTTAGGGGGGGAAGCACTGCATGACTATGCTAACACTGTTGGTGAAGCTGTAGCATTGCCAGTATGACTGACGTGAGAAATGTGTGCCTGTGTTGGTAAGACATGAACAGTATGTTGGGAGGTGGTTGTTTTTTCTAAAGCTTTATACAGTGGTTTGAAAGTGGTGGTAAGTGCATTGATAATGCACAATGAATGCGTTTGTCTGGTGTGTTGTTGATGGCTGGCTTGCAGTTGATTCTCTGTGCTTATCTATGATTAACAGGTTGGGTCACTGGTTTTGCACAGTGTGACTTTGTTTTCTCTCTCCTTTTCTCATTAAATTTTGGTTTCTTTGTTATTCACTGTGGCTATTGTCTGTTTTTGTTGTTGTTTTTTTTTCAAAAAAACATTTTTTGCCCCTCGTTCATCTGTATTTTTGGAGAGCAAATGTTTGGATGAATTATGTCTTAGGAAGTTAATACATATGTTGCATATTGTTACTGATGAATCTTTTTTTTTCTCATGTTAATGTGTTGTGTGTGAGAAATTGAAAGTTTTGGAAACAGCTCATCTTTCTACACCTTTTTTTGTACATAGCAAATTTGATTGAACATCTTCGTAGGTAAACATGAAAACTGCTTTCAAGGAATTGTGAAAGCAATTGCCTCTGGGAATCCTGGTATGTGTATGAATTTTAGTACTGAATAAGTGGTTTGCTAGGACATATTTTTGTACAAAACAATGAGGATAAAAAGATTGCAGGTGTTAGCTGACCAAGGACAGACATCAGTTGGTCAGTTGTGATGGTCTTGGGAATTGAGTTGATTTTTGTTTGTTTGTTTTACAGGATGAAATAGTCATGAACGAATGTTTGAAGTTTTCATGAGACTTGTGAGCATGGATACCTAGCCAATCACATACTGTAGTTGCTTTGTTAGCATTGTGCAGGGATGTTCATCCACAAAAGACAATGGATCAAGGTGCATTGTGCTTTACACATTCATCCTACAGTCACTTTTCATACAGGTATCTAAACTTCTCAGACACTGAAAAGAATATCACTTCAGTCACACAAGTTAGATCTGTCGCTTACATCTTTACCACCCTGCTTTCTGGTTTCATCTAATTTGTATTGATACTGGAGGAAGGATACAGTCGTTTAATCAATTAATGTCCCATCTTTTACAATGTGGGGAAGACAAAATAATGTTTCAGATTTAGTTGACCTAGAGTATTTGTTAATTAATACATGGACATGTACACCACTGCAAAAGGAGAGACTTTTCCTATCTCCTTTCCTGTTTCCCTCTTTTTTCTTCTTTTTTCTTATAGATTTGTTGCTATTGCAGCAAAGCACTTTCACATGGATGAGATTTTTCACTTTTACTTTTTCTTTCTTTTTTCTTCTTTTTTTTATAACTTTTTTAAAACTTTTTTTTTTCTTTTTTGTTGTTTCTGTTTTGTTTTTAGCTTGCAAGAAAAGAAGAACAAGAATCAGCACAAGGGTCTGAGTAATTTTGCATGTTGAACTCAGGGTAGAGGGACACCCCGTTCCCATGTCAAAGGTATGAGAGGTTCATGAGAATTGGATGTTTGCCACCTTTCCCTCTCTGTCATTCTCAAAGTCTGATGTCAGTATTACAAGAGGAACATATCTTCATGCCTCTGTCTTAAAACAGTAATGGCAAGATTGCTGTGAAGTGTTTATGGATTCCCATACAGCCATACTAATCAGTTTGGAGGGTAAGAATTGAGAACTCTAAATCTACATGTCTCCTGGGACCGCACCCCCTCCATCTTCCTGAGATGAACCCCCCCCCCACCCCCCACTTTCTCAGTCTCTCTCTCTGTCTCTGTCTCTGCTGTCTGTCTCCTCCCCTTCTTTTATGGAGACATTACTGTAGTTCATCATCTTGTGCTACTGGTGTGACTGTGTGCTGTTCAGTTGTTGAGTATGTTTTGCATCATGGAGTTGTACATATATATATATATATATTTCAATCATGAATATTCGCTATATAAAAAAAAAAGAAGAAAACCACGAACTCAGGACTTGATGTCATATCACTTTTGTCTCTCACTTCTGGCTCGCTCTGTTTCTCTGTGCTCCCTGGTCCTTGTGCAGTGAACAGACAGTTCCTACTGCCACTGTCCAAGTACTACCAGTCATCCCTTAGCCTTGAACCACGGTAGTCACTCAGGATTGGGCACTGTCAACTACTACGGTTGTTCACAAGCTGCATGATTTATAATGACACACCTTATTATCCTCTCTGCCGCTTTCATATTTGTTTTCATGTATTTTGATACATTCATCTCTGGTCAACTACATTTTTAAGGAGAAGCTAGGGAAAAATTGTCCACTTTGGGCTCTGTGGGCATTCTTTCATACATTTATTATTAGTTGTTTCTCTTGTTGAATTAAGGACTTCTCTTTTGCAAAGTCCATTGAGTTTGGGTTTTTTGTTTTGTTTTTGTTTTTTTTTGTTTGTTTTTTTGAATTGTACTTTTGTTTATTTCAAATATTCACCTTATATTCCACCCTTCATCTACCCTGTTTCCCCCAACTCACCATTCAGTTTTCCCCTCCTCTTCAGCCTGTAAAGATCACATTCAAATGTGAACATTGATACTTTAAGAAAATGTCTGGAATTACAAGTATGTGTTACAGGACACAAACAAAATTCCTCTTCCACATTATCGGCATAACAAGCACAGGAAGATAAAGCTGGACATAGTAGGTGTGTTTGAGTATGAGAAAAGCTAACAAGACTGCTATCGTCAACCCAGAATGTTTTCATGGAAAGAAAATAGAATTCAGATGCCTGCAAGAAAAGTATACATATCGCACCTGCCGTCTTTCCCATTCCAGGCTTCTTTCAGAACATGGTTATCAGTGGCATGAAACCAGAAATGACTGACTGAGTGATAACATAGCAAAGAAGGGTTGCCAGTGTCATAAAAACAAAAAATCAGAATATTACGCATGTTCTTAACTGTTTTCCATGCGAAGTCCTTAACCCCTGAATGAAATATGATCTTTAAAAGATTGTATTTTTGCAGAATGGCATGCCTCTTTTGAAAATTGATAAACTTCTGATCAACTTTTGACAGCAAGCTGATAATATTGTATGGTTTCATGCTGCCACATTTGTTCCACTGGCAGAAAAAATAAAAAGAAGAAAAGTTGTGGAAAATGTTTATGGGGCAGATGTGCAGGTGTGAAACTCTTGTGAATGCAAAAGTAGGCCAGGGGCTGAATTTCATTTTTGCTGTTCTCATATGCTGGGGATCATCTGCATCCCATGTTGTGTTGTGGATTTCATCCTGGTTATGAACAAATATACCATCCAAGAACTTATTTTTTAATTTTTTTTTATAGTTATAGTTCCCATAGCCTAAAAGAGTCACCAAGGCAACCAATTAATATCCGTTGTGTTTAGGGTTAGGCATAGGAAGGTAGGACCCAATCCTGAACTTCCCAACTGAAGTCAGGTTCCCAGTGACAGGAAAACCGGAGTGAAATGCCTTTCTGTAGGACACAACACCATCACTGGTGTACACTGGAGAATAGAGGTCCAATGCTAACTGATGCTGCATTGACGCCTCGAACTGAATAGAATGCAGATGTTTCCAAATGGAAAATGGAGGCAGTGAAGTTTACCAGCACATGTTTGACTGTCAGGTAGATGTGCCATGAACAAGCAGCATTGAATGTCGACCGTCACATTGCGGGTATACGGTATGGCCCATTTTACCTTTCTCTGGAAGTTGCTTGATGAAGCCAGAATCAGCCCCATGGATCTATCGAAGCAAAAGATGGACAATATCTAGAGCTAACACATGAATCATTTCAGGGAATTTGAAAATTTAGTGACATATTGATCCATTGTTTTATAACATGTCTTTTTAGTTATTTTGTCTCGGTTATTCTTTTGGTCGGTCCTTGCTGCATTCGAAACTTCCAACACCAAATAACTTGACCCTAAGGGCTTTGCCAGTAGGTCTTTGAACTCAATACACATATTACTATATAAACTACAGGTCTTCATGTATGTAATACACTGGCTTTCTCTGAAAGGGACTGATTGGATGTGGGATAGGAGGTATTTTTCAAATAAAGTCAATATCCACACACTCCTAATTCTTTGCAGAACGTTTTGCTCTCTTTTTTTTTTCTTTCATTTTTAGACTTTTTGTTTTGCTTTTTAAAATTTTTTTTATTGCCTTTTATTACTTGTTTTCTCTTATATCCTTGCGTCTGTTCCCATCCTTCACCTTTGTTTAAAAACAAACTTTTTCATTATTTTTATTATGTTTCTTGAAAAAAACAAACTATTGCTCTTAATGTTTATCAGTTTTTGACTATTTCTCAACTTGAGCATTTTTGTGTTTGATGGCACTTATTTCTTGCACCCAGAAATGATTTTACTTTGCTGTTGTTACTTCCTTGAATGCAGGAGAACCTCAACTTGTCACTTTCCAAGTTTTCCAGTGTTAGGGAGAAAAGCCATTTCGAGCATGTATTTATCTACTCGACAAACGGCTGTCTTAACTGTGAACACAGAACATTTCTTTATCTCTCAAATCCAAGGCTTCGGTTAACTTGGAAAGAGCCTGTGACTTAGTCATGTCATTTTGCCATTGCCAGGCGTGACTATATTGTTGTTGTTTTTTTGTTTTGTTTTTCTTTTCAACATCAGTGTGGGTGTTTCATTCATTTAAGGACTGCTTCCTTATTGTAGAAAGACTCCTAACATAAACATGCTTGCCAGGGAGAATGGGGGGAGAGCGGGTGGGGGTATAAAACGTATGTGTGTGTACAGTGTGTGTTTGTGTATGAATGTGTATACAATATGTGTGCATAAAAAAATGAGGTACATTTGAAATGACAATTTGATGAGAAGAAAGTGTCATTCTGACAATCTTTTTTTTTCTAATTGTGTGTGTGGTACACATACCACATCCACAACCACACCTTATCTCATCGTCTTCGTACAACCCACTGCTCTTCCCCCACCTCCACAAAATGGGGGTATCTCTCTCTCTCTCTCTCCCTCTCTTTCAAACGGTTACCAGGCATGTGCTTGTCGTAGCTGATGATGCTTGGGGACAAGTTGAACACAAGTAAGCAGTAGTATAAAAGTTTCTCACACTCTTTCTCGCTCACCCCTCCATCTACCCCCCACCCCCTCCTCGACCCTCAGCCCCCCCTGCACCCCCCCCCCCCCTCACTCTCTCTCCAATTCTGTTGTGTGCATTCTCGGTGCATGCTGGTTATTTAATGCTCCTCGACAGATTTTGCACTGTTGCCTATGATGAGCAGAGACATTGAAATCGTTGCGGCATGCTTCATTTTTGTTGTTTATTTATTTACCTTCATGTGAATCATTAATTTGTGTACAGTGAACTGCAGCGTT
The DNA here is from genome assembly GCF_041734735.1 of Babylonia areolata. Taxonomy (NCBI): domain Eukaryota; kingdom Metazoa; phylum Mollusca; class Gastropoda; order Neogastropoda; family Buccinidae; genus Babylonia; species Babylonia areolata. The sequence goes on from NC_134876.1 coordinate 89,726,007, forward strand.
TATGACAGTCTGATTGAAAGAACAAAACATGTTTGTGGAGAAAGTGGCCATTATTCCGTGTGTGTGAATGAGAGAGGGTGTCTGTTTTTTATGACTAGGGCTTTAGGTGAAATCAAATGGTATTGCTTGTGTCGACACAAGTATAAGATGTGTGTGCTTTGTTATGTAAATCATTGAAGATCTATAACGATGAGTTTTTTTGTCCTCTCTGGTTCTCTTGGTGAGTGCAAGTTTTCCATTTCAGTGTAAGTATGAAAATGATGTGAATAAATTGTTTTCAAAATGATGTGTGTGGAGTCATTTTCTGGTTATTTTCTTTTTAAGCCTCTTAACACGCATGCGTTTATGTGTGTGTTTTGCATTATCATGTGTGTGCGTGTAAACCAGTGCGACAAGCACACAAAAAACATGCTCTGGCGTTTTGCATGATCATGTGTGTGCGTGTAAACCAGTGCGACAAGCACACAAAAAACATGCGTACGCGATGCATGATCATGTGTGTGCGTGTAAACCTATGTGACAGGCACACAAGTGTAGACCTATGTGACAAGCACACAAAAAAACATGCTCTGACGTTCTGTGTGATCGTGTGTGTACGTGTAAATCTATGTGACCAGCACACAAGAAAACGTGCTCTGACGTTTTGCATGATCATGTGTATACGTGTAAGCCTATGTGACAAGCACACAAAAAACATGCTCCGACGTTTTGCATGAGTTTCAGTTTCAGTAGCTCAAGGAGGCGTCACTGCGTTCGGACAAATCCATATACGCTACACCACATCTGCCAAGCAGATGCCTGACCAGCAGCGTAACCCAACGCGCTTAGTCAGGCCTTGAGATCATGTGTGTACGTGTAAACCTATGTGACGAGCACACACACACACAAAATACATGCTCTGACGTTTTGTGGCTTCACCCCCCTACCACCGGGTCTCCTCCACCCTCTCTCTCTCTCTCTCTCTGTCTCTTACACACACACACACACACACACAGAGTTTGTACTCGCACACTGTGCATAAATATACAAATGCGAACTTCTATATGAAATGCTGGTATGCTCCCCTCTCTCTCTCTCTCTCTCTCTCTCTCTTTGTTCATTGGTTCCTGGCTTTGAGGCACTTGGAGAGTTCGTCGCTTAGAACTGAAATTCAGCGTATTTCCCCGGTTTGACAACAGACACACTGGACACGCAGAGAAGACGGTAGAACTGATCGGTATAGCGTGTCGACAGGCATCCCACTCCCAGTCAGTTTCAGTTTCACTTTCTCAAGGAGGCGTCACTGCGTTCGGACAAATCCATACACGCTACACCACATCTGTTGAGCAGATGCCTGACCAGCAGCATAACCCAACGCGCTTAGTCAGGCCTTGAGTGCATGCTTACATATTTGTGTACCTATGAAAGTGGATTTCATTTTACGTAATTTCGCCAGAGGACAACACTCTCGTTGCCATGGGTTCTTTTTCAGTGCGCCAAGTGCGTGCTGCACACGGGACCTCGGTTTATCGTCTCATCCGAAAGACTAGATGCTCAGTTTGATTTTCCAGTCAAACTTAGGAGAAAGGGCGAGAGCGGGATTCGAACCCACACCCTCACGGACTCTCTGTATTGGCAGCTGAGCGTCTTAACCATTCTACCACCTTCCTCCTCCGTCAGAGATCGGCATATGACAGGGCAATCCTACAAACACCCATCCATATGTCTGAGCATGTAACACCTGATGGGGTATAAGATACGGCGAGAATTGCGAATCGACATATGTGGGCTACCATGTTCTGTGGTTGCTCGAGCGAATGTTCCGGGAAAAAGTCAAAGGATGCTATCGTGGAGCGAACCTCCAAGTATTCAGGAGAAAAAAAAAAAAAAAAAAAAAAAAAACACGAAAAGGAGACTAAAGAAGAAAGATCAACAAGCCAAGATTATTTTTTCCACAAAAAAGATGATAAATGAAATTATAAAAGAGAAGAAGAAGAAGAAAAAAAAGAAGAAAACGCGGACTGGTATGAAAACACAAATTGTGGCCGAATCAATGGGTCATATTGCAAACTTGGAAACACTATCACTAAAAAGAGAAGAAAAAAAGAAAAGAAAAAAAAATGCTGTATTATCTGCGTGTGAACTCTGCATGCGTTGTGCAAACATGCACTGACATTAGCATATCATGAACAATTTTATACAAACATGAAAGTAACCTGTTGCGAAGTATCCTCAGCCATCCGAAGCAAAAAACAAGTTACTGAAAATATTGATAAACTACTAATTTACAAGACCGTAAGCTTCCCCCGACGCAACTTCAAGATAGAAGGAAAAAGGGGGAGGGGGCGAGAGAGAGGGGGGGGGGGGGGGGGGGGGGGGGTCGAGGGGCGGGGGCGGTGTTGGTCAGACCATGCGGTCTTTTGGCCTAGTGTAAAAAATCGATTGTTCTTTTTTTTTCTTTTTTCCAGTCAGTTTAGAGTGCAAAATTTCCCTGAAAGGAATAGCTGGGGATTCCCCCTGCGATGTATAGAATATTATGGCTTATCCTTCCACTAAACATTAAGAGCAGTATGTTCAAGGATAACAGAACTATGATCTGGTCACCTTTCAGTGACGTGTCCTCTACCTAAAAAACATACCTTCAATTGCTTAGTTTGCTTCTTTTTTTTTTTCCTTTCAAACACACAGACACTCTCTTTGCGATATTTATGACTTTCTACGTCTTGAGATCAAGTGTCTGAATGAACATTTTAAAGAATAAATAGTTAATTGAAAAAAAAACCCAACAATTTCTTTTTAATTCTAAGGGTCTCATCCACATTTCATCAATCAGAAACTAAAGTCCATTCCTTTGCATACATGCACAAGATATTGAATAACATTCACGAAATTTTCACGCATAAAGGAAAAGAGATGGCGGTATTTAAGGAGCTGGATCCGGCGAGGGGACGATAAAAAAAAAAGACAGTAGTAATAATTATGTATCCTCCAGAGTTACAGGTTTACGAGCACATTGGAAGGACGGACAGCCACGAGCAGTATCCATTTCCTTTCAGTTACAGACGATCGTTTTAAAAAGAAAAAAGTCCACATCTGTGTATAGACCGCAAGCGCGTGTGCACGTGATGGAGGGTCTGATGGATCGTGTGTGTAGGCCTACATACATGCGTGCGTGCAATCGGGTATGAACACTTCCATAGGTAACTAACTAATTCAATAACTAACTCAGTAACTAACTATAAATAATGAATACTAAACACGGTAAAAAAAAAACGTCTTTGCGCTTTAACTCTCTCCATACGAACGGCGAGAGAGACGACGTCAACAGCGTTTCACCCCAGTTACCATCATCAAAATATTGCAAGCGGAAGGCTCCTATACTGAAGAGGTGAATGTTGACAAAGAATACCACAATTCTCACGACGGAAGCTAAAGATTGGGTCATTCAGACACCCACTGGACATCCGAGGGGTCTGTGTAGAGGAGAAGAGAGGACTGGCCGTACTGAGTGAGTTAAAATACGGCAGTGTGTTCAGTCCCAGATTCCCAGTGTGGCCACGATCAGCGGAAAGACACAACAGGGTGACAGGACTGATCCCTTGTGGTTTGTTTGCCCCAACAAAACCCAACATGTCCCCGCTTCTCATTGGTCCATTCAGCCCACCCTCACCTACCCCTCTCTCTGCCCTAACCCCTTCTTTCCACCCTCTCCCCCCCCCCCCCCCACCCCTTACTCCCGATCCCAAAGCGGTGTCGTGGGAGGGATCAGTCAAAATAAAACGCTCACGGCTCTCTCTTTGACGGAGGGGGCAAACTTGGGATTCCCAGCGCCGGTGTGTGAATGGACAACTGTGCGCTGTACTGGACTTCACTGTCCCTCTCTCTCCCTGGTCAGTCAGTCCCTGCTCAGGTGTGTCACGGAGCTGCGTCTGACCTCCTCAGTCTCTAAGCAGAATATCACTGATAAGTATTGTTATAGTTTAAAGGAGATTTCTAGAACACGTGTTATAAAACACTGGGCGCTTTCGAAAACAAAAAAAAAACAACAACAAAAAACAGCCCCGAAATATTGTTACAGAAGAAGGGCGGTTTGAAT
>NC_134876.1:89735081-89762581 GCF_041734735.1 Babylonia areolata
TACTACTACCCCTTTTTATATATATATATATATATATATATATATATATTATAATTACTATTTATTTATTTATTTACTTATTATGTACGCTTATCTATTATTTATTCACCTTTTTTTTCTCAAGGCCTGACTAAGCGCGTTGGGTTACGCTGCTGGTCAGGCATCTGCTTGGCAGATGTGGTGTAGCGTATATGGATTTGTCCGAACGCAGTGACGCCTCCTTGAGCTACTGAAACTGAAACTGAATTGATCTCCTGGCCTCGTTGTTTATTAAAAACAAAGCAAAACAAAACTACAGCGGTTACGAATAAGAGGGGATGGGAGAGACGGACAAAGAGTGAGACCGACACAGTGACAGAACAGTGGTGGGAAGGAGGAAGGAAGAGATGAGGGAGATAGGTTCGGGGGGACCGACAGACATTTGGAGGGGGTGGGTGGGGGGTGGGGGGAAGGGCAGGGAGCGGGAGTGTGGGGAGGGGGGAGTGAGAGAGAGAAATAGACAGAGACAGAGACTGGTGTTTTACTCATACAAAGGCCATTACCCCCTCGTGAAGACGGGGGTACAATGCACACACACACACACACGCGCGCGCGCGCGCACGCACGCACGCACGGATACGCGCGTACACACACACATACACACACATACACACAGCACGCACGCACACACACACACACACACACACATGCAACACACTTGCAGAAAATCTTGAAGTTTCAGCAGACAGTGAACTGAACAAGCAAACGCAGAGAAGGAACAGAGAAAGAGACGGGGGAGGGGGAGGGGGGTGGCAGAGAGAGAGAGAGAGAGGGGGAGAGGAGTGCCAGGAGAGGAGGGGTCATGAAGGGGGGGGGGAGTTTGTGTCGGGGAGGGCGCAGGGAGGGAATGGCAAGGGAAGGGAGGGAGAGGAAGGGGGCACCCCTGTGGCTGACTCCATTTTCTAACATGATCCACTTTGACAGGTGAACACTCACACAACAAACTGGAAGGGCATTGGTGAGGAAGAAGGGATGAAGTAGTGGTGAGGGGGGTGGGGCGGGTAGGAGGGGAGGAGGAGGAGAGAGAGAGAGTAGGAACAGAGAGGAGACTGGGCTGGGGGGAAAACGCTCTGATATCAGTGCAGCTCGTACTACACACAGTAATTAAAAAAAAAGAGTAATAATAATAATAATAATAATAATCTGTGGGTCAAGAAACTGATACAACGTAACGCGATACGAAATAAAATATCATAACACAATACGGTACAATGTGGTGTGGTTTGGTGTGGTGTAGTATGGTATAGTGTACTGTTAGTAGTAGTAGTAATAGTAGCAGTAGCAGCAGCAGCAGTAGTAGTAGCAGTAGCAGTAATATCATCATTATCATCATCATCATCATCACATCATCATCACCATTTTTGATTCACTTGTGCAAACAAAGTGAGTCTGTTTTAACCCGGTGTTCGGTTGTCTTTGTGTGTGTGTGTATGTGTGTGTGCGTGTGTGTGTGTGTGTGTGTGTGTGTGTGTGTGAGAGAGAGAGAGAGAGAGAGAGAGTGTGTGTGTGTGTGTGTGTGTGTGTGTGTCCGTGGTACACTTTAACATTGCCATTTCTCTGCAAATACTTTGTCAACTGGCACCAAATTTGCCATAAAAATAGGAAAAATTCAGTTCTTTCCAGTCATCTTGTTTAAAACAATACTGCACCTCTGGGATGGGCACCAAAAAACAAAAAAAAAAGCCAAATTATATGCACACTGAATTTACTGTTATATTTATATATTTTTTATTCACTAAACTTGGCACTTTGATCTGATATTCTGACACAACAAGAGCAGTCATTTTTATCATTTTTAGTTCAAACAGGAACTTCTTTTGCTGAGCATGGAAGTTATATTTATTTTGCATGTCTTTGGTGCAGATAGTAAAAAAGGGAAATTAATCTGTAATTAATGATAGGGGGGCTTAATTTGCTTTAAACTGATCTTTCTCATCTTAAACATTACGTTTTGAAATTATACTCAATACATAAAAAGCCTGTATGTTTTACTCTCAGTGTACAGGGCTTTCATTATATTCATTCGCCCAAGTGGTCTTTTTCGGAAAATATTAAAATCAATACGACGAGTGAACTTTATAGATCTACTGGTTGAGCCCTGAAGGTCATGGGCAAAAATCAATTGCGTACACATATATATACATATTCAAAGCGGGTGCTCATATTCTTCGCGAACGCGAACGACGCCATTTTGTTTCAAGTTGTTGACCTGCCCGTTCAATCCTATATTCAATCGACAATACACGATAACATGTGATGGAAAGTTGGAGAAGGAGACCGTTAAATATTTATTCAGAGAAAGATTTGTGAACGCCTCATCACTTACTGGATTATGCCCCAAACTGCCATAAAAATATCCATAAAATCAGTCGGAATTCACAGTTAAAAATAATAAACCATGAGAGTTAATACCCTTGAATTGATGAAACGTAAAAATTTCCAGTCTTGACTTTTCTCAAAATGAAGTCCTTTTCACTTCATACGACGTTTAGAAGTACTTGTACTTGGCTGTACATGTTATTAGTTTAACAAAATACTCCATTTTCATATCAACTTTAAAACTATAAAACTAGAATGAACATAAAAGAGAAATTGAATCGACTGAGTCAACCAGGTGTAACTAAAGTTGTGTATCTATCTAGATCCAGAGAAAACGGCTAAATGTAGCAGTGTGATTGCGGCGATAGCCACGTCTCCTTTACCGCGGACTTAAAAAGAATTTTTAATTGCCTTTAAAGATTTTTTGAATGCCCAAGATACACCAGAATAATATGATTTAAACAGCCTTCTCACTGCGAATACCGCAATCGATTTATCGCCCTTTAGAAAAGCATGTTTAAATATTATATTTTCGAACGTCAGTTAAGGAGCCACGATAGTGTAATGGATAAGACAGTTTCTTCTCATCCGAACACGCGGGGTTCGAATCTGCCGTTAGGACTTTTTTTTCTTCTTTTTCTTTTAACCCGAAGCTTTATAACAAAAATACAGAACACATTTTAACTATTAGATTTTTTTTTTAAAGTGTATCACAAGTGAGTCTTGAAGGCCTTGCCTCTTGTTCTTGTTGTTGTCGTCGTTGTCGCCGATGTTATTATTTATCATTATTACTATCATTATCATTATTACTACCGTCATCGTCATCGTCGATATTAGTATCAAAATATCGTTGAATTTTTCTTGTCTACTGCCAATGTTGTTCTGAATTCAATTACTAGTGATTCAGCAGATGACAACGATAAGTATCTGCAAACTTCAATGATATGAAACCAGGCCAAACACAAAGCTCCCTAAAACATCGATGGGGTCTATGTACAGCATGTGCGGAGACGCCAAGTTATCTATCAAGCGCTTTTATAAACAATCTCTCACTGTCTCTCTCTCTCTCTGTCTCTCTATCTGTCTGTCTGTCTGTCTGTCTGTCTGTCTCTCTCCCTCTGATAATAGCGTTGTCAATCTAATCCAACTAATTTCTTTACTTTAAAACTGACTAATTATTCATGAGAAATCAGACAGACAGAATGATTGTCAATCTAACCCAACTAATTTCTTTACTTTAAAACTAATTATTCATGAGAAATCAGACAGACAGACAGATTGATTGTTTGATTGAATGATTGACAGACAGACAGACAGATTGTTCGATTGAATGACTGACAGACAGACAGATAGATTGATAGATAGATGTTATGTCTTAAAAAACTGTAAGTTGTATTGCATTGTATTGTAATGTATTGCAGTTTATTACTCATTTTTGTCACAACTGATTTCTCTGTGTGAAATTTGCGTCGCTACAATGAGAGCGCCACACATTTTTTTTCCCCCATGTGTACAGTTTTATTTGTTTTTCCTATCGAAGTAGCTTTTTCTACTGCATTTTACCAGGGACAACCCTTTTGTTGCCGTGGGTTCGTTTACACGCGCAAAGTGCATACTGCACACGGGACCTCGGTTTATCGTCTCATCCGAATGACTAAATTGTTGCCCCTGTCAAAAGAATAATATTATAGCCAGGCAATGACAATAAATATTTCAACTGACATCTGTCTGTCTGTCTGCGCAACAACCCTTTTGTTTTTGGTTTCATAATTTCATTTTTCCTGTTGTTGTTTTTGGGGGGTGTTGGAGGGCTATTTTGTTTCGTTTTGATTTTGCTTTGTTAGAAATTATCTGTCCGGGGACGCATTTTTCAGTTAAAAGTATTATAGTCACAAACATGGTGTTCTTCTCACCCTCATCCCACTCCCCATAAATTTTCATACTAAGGTCTACCGCAGTATCATGCTATTGCGGTAAACTCGTGTAGGAATTCGGATGCTAACTGTAACTGAACGCAACTTTCTAATGTTGATATAGCTTATACTTCTAAAGATGACTTGGAAGTCTGAAGTGAATTTGGCGTTAGATTTCATCGTTAATTCGATTCTAAAACTAAGGATTTTATGTTTCAACGTTTTCGACAGGGTTTTCACAATAATTAAATCATTTGATTTAACATTGACGGGCGCAATAACCGAGTTGATAAAGCTTTTAATCTGAGGGTCCCGGGTTCGAATCTCGGTAACGGTGCCTGGCGGGTGAAGGGTGGAGATTTTTCCGATCTCCCGGGTCCACATCTGTACAGACCTGCTAGTGCCTGAACCACTTTCGTGTGCATACGCAAGCAGAAGATCAAATACACACGTTAAAGATCCTGTAATCCATGTCAGCGTTCGGTGGGTTATGGAAAAAAAGAACATGCCCAGCATGCATACCCCCGAAAACGGAATATGGCTGCCTACATGGCGGGGTAAAAACGGTCATACACGTAAAAGCCCACTCGTGTACAAAAGAAACAACAACAAAACACACACACACGAGAAGACAGGTAATGTGTGATATGATTTTGGTTCCCGAACAGAAAGATGCGATCCACAGAACAAAGCTTCAACAACCACGAACTAGAGTTCCGGCAAAGCCGTCAAGCCATGGTCAGTAACACAATACCCACTGTAGCGTACAAAGTGCACATGGAATTCTTTTAAAAAACCATTCCTGGATTCTTGATCCACGTCTGCCCGAACACACACACACACACACACACACACACACACACACACACACACACACACACACACACACACACACACACACACGGTGGTTTGTACATGAGTGTGTAAGAGTAAGGGGGAGGGAATCTGAGGGGGTGGAGCCAGGCGACACTGATGACCTGTTCGGTCCACAGGGGATAAGCCACGGGGGCGGGTCCGTCTGGGTTCTGAGCCGTGAGGTCAGTCCAGTACGTGGTCCACCTATACCTGTACTGTGCTGGCGCTTCTGTGTGTGTGTGTGTGTGTGTGTGTGTGTGTGTGTGTGTACAATGATGTACTTATGCTGGCGACTCGCCCCCCCCCTTGCCCCCCACCCCCCGGCCCTCTCCCCCTCCAACCAAACCCGGGATGCCCCCATCTTGTTCAAACCCTCCGCAGAGCAAGCAGGGGCCTGATTATCTACACCTTTCTCTCGCCCGATTACCACTGTATGAGGCCTCTTGGGGTGGCATCTTCAATGAGCGTTAATCGAGCAGAAGAGCCGAGTGGACCCACTAGTATTCCTGGACCCTCCTTTTTTTCTTTTTCGGGGAGGGGTGGGGAGGGAGGGAGGGGGGTTGTATACCTCCTCCTTCAGCACCTCTGCCCCCCTCAGACGTTCAGTTTTTGCCCTGCTGCTTTTCAGTGTTTGTCTGCAGTCTGACAGGTTGCCGTGTGAGAGAAATATGACGACGTGAAATTATCCCCCGCTCACACACTGAGGGAGAAAGGCTCTCCTGCAGCTCTCACGCCACGCCATTCATGGGCTACACTGAGCTCAGGGCGTTTCAGAGAGAGCGAGAAAAGGGAGGTCTGTCTGGGGCATGTTTCCCCTGAATTGACCTGCCAGTGGGAACCCCGTCTCAATCGCCACTTCTATCAAACCGTAATGAACAACAAATCAAGAGAAGGGTGCTCAGCATTTTAGCTCACGGGCCCCTCCACCCACCCACCCCCACCCCCTCGCTCCCCCCCATCCCCCTCCCCCCACTCCCCTCCTCTCTCTCTTGCAGAGTGTGTCTGCCCGCCGCCCCGGATGAAAATTTCCCACCTCCCAGGTTTTGATGAAGGGGGTCGCTTACCAGGCCTTTCACCCCCGGCCTCAATGCTTGTGGCAGGAAATACCCCGGCTGGTGCTGCTCGGGTTTTCGGTTGTGTCCCTTAGAGTGTCATGGCGGGTGAGAGGGCGCGGAGTGTTGAGCTTTCCCGCCCTCTCCGCGTGAGACCTGCTAACGAAGTTGTTAGCCGGCCTCTCCTTCTGGTTTACCCATTGTCGGGGGGAGAGCAGCTTCCACTCACGGAGGAGCACAATGTCTCCGTGGAAGCGAGCTGCATGAATTCCCAGCGATAACAGACTAAAAGGATTAGGGCACCACAGCTATCAAGACGATTTACCTCAAGTACGCCAGTTTACATTGCAAAGCGGATTATGTGGTAGTTTTTTTTGTTTTGTTTTGTTTTGTTTTTTGCTGAACTGAAGAATTTGAGACAAACGAAAAAGTGCGCGTGCTTGTCTGGTTTGAACTGACTGAACAAACCGCATTCCAAATCACGGCGCAACGACTTACTTCACCCCCACATCCCCACCCCCCACCCGCACCCCTACACACACCCCGCCCCCTCCTCCCTCATCCTGTCTGGTTGGGGTGTCAAAGTACCTGTCGTAGAAACCATGGCACTGTGTGCATCAGGGGGGGCTTTTCATAAAATGTACTTATTTGCATGACCCATTTTGTGCGTGTCATGTCCCTTACCTTTTTTTCTTTATTTATTCTTCTTCTTTAAAAAAACAAAACAAAAAAACTATCTTTCATACCATATTTGTTAGAGGGTTATCTCTTTGAAATGTGTGTGTGTGTGTGTGTGTGTGTGTGTGTGTGTGTGTGTGTGTGTGTGTGTGTGTGTGTGTGTGTGTGTGCCCACACACTCAAGCACCCCCCTCTCCCCCGCCCCCCCCCCCCCTCCCACACGCACACACATTTAGAAAGATACGTATCCATAAAATAAAAAGGGAGTGGAGGAGGACGTTAAGCCATTTCAAGATACCAACTGTGACCAATTTGATTTCTTTTTTCTATCAGGGAAAGATCCAGCTGTTGCGCCTCGATCCTAAATGACTCGATATCTATTGTGTGTGATTTCAGTGCCGGACACCGTCGCCAGACCTGTCTCCACCAAAGCAAATAAATGAATAAACAAACAAACGAACGAATGAATAAATAAGTAAATAAATGAATGAATGAATACATACATACAGTGATGGCCTAGAGGTAACGCGACCGCATAAGAAGCGAGAGAATCTGAGCGCGCTGGTTCCAAACACGGCTCAGCCGCCGATATTTTCTCCCCCTCCACTAGACCTTGAGTGGTGGTCTGGACGCTAGTCGTTCGGATGAGACGATAAACCGAGGTCCCGTGTGCAGCATGCACGTAGCGCACTTAAAAAACCCACGTTAACAAAAGGGTTGTTCCTGGAAAAATTCTGTAGAAAAATCCACTTCGATAGGAAAAACAAACAAAACTACACGTAGAAGAAAAAAGGGGTGGCGCTGCAGCACAACGACGCGCTCTCCCTGGGGAGAGCAGCCCGAATTTCACACAGAGAAATCTGTTGTGATATAAAAAAAAAAGAAGAAAAAAAAGAAATACAAATACATAAAAAGTAGGAGGGAGGAGTTCTAGTAAACAGAAGCACGTGTGAGAGTCCCTCTCCCCCCCCCCCCCACCCCGGCCAACGCCGCCACCACCCACCACTCATGCATCAATCATCCCTGTGACGTTCTTTCTTCATCATCATTCCAGGGCTACCTACTGCTGGCGGACAGCATCTCCAAGGGCATGGAGCTGGGACTGTCAGAGTGCCAGTACCAGTTCCGCTGGGAGCGCTGGGACTGCTCCGACCGCAGCCTCCTGCAGGTTGTGCACACTGCAGAGACGCCCGGTGAGCAAGCTAAATCATCAGTGGAATCAGCCGACGTCCGGCGGGATGTTTTGCCGGCCAAGTGTGCGCATAGTTAAAAAAACAAAACAAAAAAAAAACAACAAACAACACACAACACACACACACACACACACACACACACACAATGTTTTCAGAAATTTTAAACTCCAGTCCAGTTGGTATCCTCCTTTGTTGTATTATAATTAATGTTGTTATTTATATTTACGTTGTTGTAGGTTAATACTTGTTGATATGCATATACATATTCTCCCTCCCATGACACCTTATTCAATACACACCACAATCTCTTTAGACTTTTTCTTATAACAATATACCTTTCCTCTGATACATAACATGAACACTTTTTTTACACTAATATTCACATGCACTCCCTTTCCTTTATCCACTACTTTACTCCTTTCCGTCTAAAAACACTTATAGCGAATAGACGTTAAACTGAAGATAAAACAAACAACAACAACAAAAAAACCCAAAACGCGTGTTTTTCTTAGTAGTGACTGATTCAAATCTTTGGGCAAAATACGAAGATTGCCTGATTTTTGTTGTTGTTGTTGTTGTTGTAAAGCGTGCTGTATTATTAATATTATTATCATTATCATCTTATCATCATCATCATCATCATTACTATTATTATTACCATCATCATTATCATCATCATCATTGATATTATTATCATCATAAGTATTACTTGTAGTAGTAGTAGTTGCAGTAGGTGTAGTATTAGTAGTGGTAGTGATGTTCTTTTTGCTGTCATCACCATTATAAACTTCTGTTAATATAATGACAACCTATAACACACACACACACACACGTGTGTGTGTGTGTGTGTGTGTGTGTGTGTGTGCCTTGAATTTTGTAGGCTCTGCTGCTCATTTCACAAATTTGTGTTACATGTACTCTCTCTTTCTCTCTCTCTAAATGCAAAGAAACAAACTTCTTTTTGCCGTTCGAACCAATTTGCCGTTCGAACCAAACAAACCAATATAAATTGAACTAAAACTGTTCAACGATTGAAAGCGGTTTTTTTTTAGTTTTTTTTTCTGTTTTGTTTTTAATACCTACACAAAATGAATTGACTAACAAATGATCAAAACTAAAATTTTTTTCAGACCGATTCACTTTTTTTTTTCAGCCAATCAGGAAACGGCTGTGGTGCAGGCCCTTGTGACGTCAGGCGTGATGTATGTGGTGGCGCGGAACTGCAGCACGGGGGCGCTGCTGTCTTGCACGTGCGATCCACATCTCCATAGCAACCATACAGGTATGCAACACGTCGTTATAGCAACTGCGCTGGTTAACGCCTACTTCGCCACGAAACATCATCGCCCTTTACTCGTATCCCTTGGACCATAGTGTCAGAACACTTTGTAGCAAAGGTAGAAATATATATTTTTAATTGAGACCAAAGCAAGCATTGTGTGCACTTCATATCATATCCCTGGCATCCATTGCAAAAAGACAGGTAACGAATCTTCGCTGCACCCTTTGTGATACACTCAACTAGATATTACGTATTTTCATCGGATAAACGTTTTTATCTGAGTGACATGCAGAAAATTATAACGAGTCATTTCTCATATAAAAAAAAAATAAAAATAAAAATAAAGAAAAAAATCTGCATTCGGATACACTGCATTCAGATACCCATATATACAAACACATACACATTCCCCAACAGACACCCACTTTTAACACTTGCACGCTCACGAGTACCACTATGCATCCATGCATTGATACCTAAGTGCGGGTACACTTCCCTCATTCATGTACACCGACGAACGTTCGCATATATGGGTTTTCACACACACACACACACACACACACACACACACACACACACACACACAAGCGCGCGCGCGCTTCCGCAGGCACCCCGCAGAGACTCCTTCCTCTTCACACATAAAACAGTCCACTCACCAAATGCACATACAGTATAAATATCATGCGGGTCTCTAGATTTATTCTTCATGCTGTGATGACAAGGAAAAGCATGACCGATACAAAAAGTGTAGCTTGAAAAGACACCCACATAACCAACGTTTGCTTGAGAATATTGCTTAGCCTGTGACGGAATATACACCCTTTGCGAAGAACGTATAAAAAAATTAAAAAAAATTAAAGATGTTATTGAAACATTGAAACTAAGATGTTAGATACGTTTATTGATTGCTTCATCCCCCCAACCCCCGGGCTTACCCCGCTTCTCTATGATGTTTTGAAATCACGGTCTATGGCCGATATTCAATAACAAATTTCCGATTCAAAAACAACAACAAAACTGTATCTTATCAATGCTGACGGGTATGAATCATTTTCAGAAAGGAACTGGAAGTGGAAAGGCTGCAAGAACGCAGGCGCGAAACAGGGCGACACTATGTCACGTGCGCTGTTTGACGGAGTCATAGAGGGCGCTGATGCACGCGCTGCTGTAAATCGGCATAATAACCAAGTTGGACGAGCAGTGAGTACCGCTTGCCTTATCTCCCGTGTGTGCGTGGGTGGGGAAGGGGGGTGGGTTTTTTGTTGTTGTTTTTCTCAAGGCCTGACTAAGCGCGTTGGGTTACGCTGCTGGTCAGGCATCTGCTTGGCAGATGTGGTGTAGCGTATATGGATTTGTCCGAACGCAGTGACGCCTCCTTGAGCTACTGAAACTGAAACTGAAACTGAGTGCATACTTATTTTCTTTAAGTAAAGAATGATAAAGTATCAACAACAACAACACCAACGGAGCCCTTTGGTATATATATATATATATATATATATATATATATATATATATATATATATGTATGTATATATATATATATATATGTATATATATATATATATATACAAACAAAAAAACAACGAAAAAGAAACAAACAACCAGTTTCGATTAAAAAGAAGAAAAAAAGCATTCCCGTTCTTTGTTCACGAGCTCCAAAGGTTCACGCCTCTTACTGAGCACTTTCAAAATTCAATAGCAAGAGCTTATTTTGAACATTTTTACATGGATTGTTGCCCTTGCAAAATATTCATTCGAAGCAATGAATATGAGAACAAAAAAAAATTAAAAATGGAACAAAGTGATGCAAATGCATAACAGACGTCAATGGTTTTTTTGTTTATATATATATATATATATAACACAGAGACAGGCAGACAGATACAGTCAGACAGAACTCAAAAGGTTTTTTCTTTATAGATAGGCAGAGAGAGAGAGAGAGAGAGAGAGAGAGAGAGAGAGAGTATACAAGCCTTTGTGCAGTCGATGTTTGCTAAACATCCTCTTTTTTTCTTCTTTTTTTTCTTTTTTTCAGGCAGTGTGGCGCAACCTGGAGCTGCGGTGCAAGTGCCACGGCGTATCCGGAAGCTGTTCGCTGCGCACGTGCTGGCAGCGTCTGCCGGACTTCCGGCGCGTGGGCACCTTCCTGAAGCGGCGCTACACGCGGGCCGTGCACGTCAACGTGCAGGACGGGCAACTCCGCCACGGGAACCGGGCCCGGCGGCGGGGCCTGTCCATGATCTCCTCCAAGGACCTCGTCTACCTCGTGCCCTCCCCGGACTACTGCCGGGCCCAGGCGCCAGGGGGCGCTGCCAGCAGCACGGAGGGCCGGGAGTGCTCCAGGCCGCCCAAGGGCCTCAAGGCCAGCCGGGCCGAGAGACGCAGCTGCCGCACCCTGTGCCTGGAGTGTGGGCTGAGGGTCAGGAAGTACATGGTGGAGGTGGTCACCCGCTGCAACTGCAAGTTCTACTGGTGCTGCACCGTGCGCTGCAAGGAGTGCCGGCAGGTGGTGCAGAAGTACTACTGTCAGCGCTAGTGCTGGAAAGGGAATGACCCAGGGCGTCCTTAGATAAGTGAACGCGGGGGGAACGTGTTGGAGTAGTACTACTGCCAGCGCTAGATGACAGGGACTGACCCAGGGCTGCGTTCTCAGTCAATTAAGAGAACGCAGTGAAACGAGTTCACCGACTTGTGATGTTTTGTCTCATCGCCGTAGACGAGCATGACGATCGGCCGGCTGATCCATACCAGGGGTTCTTAAGCAAGAGAAAGTTACATGAGCGAGATCACCGAAGCGTGCTGTTTTGTTTGAACCTAAACAACTGAGCATAACGATCGACGAAGGACACAGCGCCATGTCTGAATCGGAGCCTCGAACTCTGATCACAAGTGAACGCTGGATCAAAAGACCAAGACCCATTCTGCCATGGCGCCTCTTTTCCTGTAACTTTGTTTTAACCCTTTCACTGCCAAGCTCGCATTTATGCACCAGCCAGGTGGAGGACCCCTGTCACTGAAGGGTGACCAGATCATGGGTCTGTTATCCATGAACCTACTGCTCTTAATGTTCTGTGGTAGGACAGGCCATATTTTCTATACATCACAGAGGGAATCCCCAGCTGTTCTCAGACACCATATTTTCTGTATTTATAGCACAATGGAATTTTGCTCTCTAAATTGACTGGCGGTGAAAGAGTTAAAGGCGACCATGTGTAGAGGTCTCTCTACGAGTTTTTGTTATGGTTCATGTGATCACAGACAAACATATCATTGTCCGAAGTCTCATCTGTGAGTTGACGTCATATTCTTTGAGATATTTGACGCGTTTTATGTGATCACAGGACTGACATGTTATTGTCCCAAGTCTCATCTTTGAGTTGACGATTTCTTCCTTGAGGACTTTGACTTGGTCCCGTTCATTCTTTGAGATGTGCAGAGGCTCCAGAACTGTCGTCCTTCGCTATCTGCGATCTGTGGTGGTCTTTTGACGGTCTGTTGTCGGTCTGTTGTCGGGTCAGGCCTAATGCTTTTCAGTTCTGGAATCAAGCTCTGTCTCCAGGCTCTTGTTTCCTTTTCCCCCTGGGAGTTACGGTCACGTGCTTACCTTGAAATGTCAGGCCATCGCCACCGTTCATTTTTTTCTTTCTTTTTGAATGTGGAAACAGTTGATTGAATTTCACAATAACTTTAGTGTAAAATGTCGTAAACAATCCGATAATTAGCACCCAGTTCACAGAAAATGCTTTGCCAGTCTCGAACTCTTTGGAATGACACAAGGATGTTTTTTTTTTTTTCCTTTCTTCAGTTTTGCCAACGCGGAATTTTAACACAACACCAAAGAAAACTTTAATTGGCAGTGGAGACAGACTCTCGGTGTTTGTCAGCGAATTAATGGAAGTATTTCTCAGCGTCAAATACTTCATTGTGAAGTGTGTAATCAATTTGCTGAAGGTCGACACCATCGCTGGATTCTTCACTGATCAAAGTGATTCCACAGAACCACAACATTATGTTGCTATATTCAGCTGTGTTGCTGTAGAATTTCTCCAGCAGAAATATAGTAACTCATGCTGGATTCTGATGTCATTTTCACACTGGGAACATGTCCGTCAGGTATCCTGATTTCCAGATTTTGGATTGTGCGCTAACCACTCATCCGGGGACACACACACACACACACACACACACACACACACACACACACACACACACACACACACACACACACACACACACACACACACACACACACACACACACACACACGCACACACACACACATGCATGCACGCACACACACACACACACACACACGCACACACACACACATGCATGCACGCACACACACACACACACACACACACACACACACACACGCACACACACACACACACGCACACACACACACACACACACACACACACACACACACACACACACACACACACACACACACACACGCACACACACACACACACACACGCACACACACACAAATGCACGCACGCACACGTCTATTCAAAATCAAGCAAGAAAGAAAACTAATTGATATTGATAAACAGTGCTAGTTGGTTTTAGTCCGGTTTTCAACAGACACTGTATCGATATAGTCCGCGGTAAAAGCACACAACTGATCGAAGATTATTAAACCATGGTGGATCGAGTCCTGCTCTTTTGAAGAATTAAGAAAAAATCCAGATTTTTTTTAAACGTAGTGTGGCGTTTGTAGTAAATTGACGAGCTGCCCCATTCATCTCACTTACGTAACGCACTCACCCATCCAGCCTCCCAACCCCATTCACTTAAAACAACAAAGAATGAGATTATGTGTTTCAGAATAATCACCAATAATTATCATATCATGGATTCTGTTTCAGAATTTGGTGCTTTTCTATGTCGCTTTGATTATAACGCGTGTTGAATATATAATGATACGTGCGTGTAACCTTTCTGGATCAGGTTGATGTGAACGACTTGTCTCGCTGTGTGGCCTTCTCGCCATGTTCCTTCCCACTGAATTTTTTTTTCTCCAATGAGATGATGATAATTATACGTTTTGTGGAGCCTGGGCGCTAATGAAACTAGCAAAATTATCATAATGTTTCATTTGCGTTTTATTTAGTTTTCATTTTTATTCGAAATTTATCCATTCTTCTATTTGCGTTTTCCCCCTATTCATTCATCTATTTATCTATCTATTCATTTATTTATTTATTTATTTATTCATTTTTTCTACTTATCTATTTATTCATTTATTTAGTAGTAGTAGTAGTAGTAGTAGTAGTAGTAGTAGTACAGGGACTGGCAAGTCATCCGCCTAGACCTCTCGGCCTTTTTATGTCCCCATCGAATCTTCATCTTCGCTTCTTCCGTTTTATTTTTTTATTTATTTATTTATTTTCTTCTTTTTGTATGTTGTTGTTGGGCGGGGTACGCAAGTGCACTTCTGCAAGAAACTTTGTTTTCATTCTTCATAATCAAAATTTCTTTTCTTTTGAGATGGTGGTTAGTGATGATGTTGTTTATCTATTCGTGTATTTATTTATTTATGTAGTTCATTGATGGCCTAGAGATAACGCGTCCGCCTAGGAAGCGAGAGAATCTCGAGCGCGCTGGTTCGAATCACGGTTCAGCCGCCGATATTTTCTCCTCCCCTCCACTAGACCTTGAGTGGTGGTCTGGACGCTAGTCGTTCGGATGAGACGATAAACCGACGTCCCGCGCGCAGCATGCACTTAGCGCACGTAAAAGAACCCACGGCAACAAAAGGGTTGTTCCTGGCAAAATTCTGTAGAAAAATCCACTTCGATAGGAAAAACAAAAACAAAAAAACACAAAAAACTGCACGCAGGAAAACATACCAAAAAAAAAAAAAAAAAAAAAGGGTGGCGCTGAAGTGTAGCGACGCGCTCTCCCTGGGGAGAGCAGCCCGAATTTCACACAGAGAAATCTGTTGTGATAAAAATAAAAAGAAAAAGAAATACAGAAAGAAATACATTTCATTTTCGTTTACTATTTTCATACACATATGCTGCAGTTTATGCATCTGGTAGGGTCTGAAGGGCTGAGCAGTGCGTTGGGTGTATGCGTTGGTCAGGCATTGACTTGCTTCCTTCCTTTCTTTCTTTCTCCCTTTTTCTGAGCAATTGTAGTGTAGCGTATATGGACGAGTCCGCACGCTTTGATGCCTTCTTGAAACTTAAACTGAAAGAAAAAAGAAACTACCATGATATGTATGCGCTTATTTGTATTAGGTACTCGTTTTGATAGTTACATACGGACAGTAACAACCACATTTAAAATAAAGAATAACAAAATGAAACAACGTTTTCGATTCACTTGTATTCTGATCAATCGTAAATATTGATTCCATGCAACATGTACAAATCATTGTAGATTCCATGTTTTTTGTGTGTGAATAACATTTAGTAAATATACACTGAATATCAGGACATTAGAAACTGACCACAACATATCTAAAATATAATGCAATCGTCATCTTTGTATGAATTCCTTCGTGAGAGGGTGGCGGGGTGGTAGGTAGGGAAGGGCATAATAGTGATTTTAGGGTAAATTGGGGAGACATTAAGGTCAGAAAAAGTTGAACACAAAGAGGTGCGAATTTAGTACACATGCTGATTACAAGTCTCGCGCAAAGGTTTAGAACAGCTGGTAAAATTTTAATAAGATGAAACGACACAACATTACAAAAAAATGCATTGGTCACCAGTGAACATGGTAATGAATGAATGAATGCAATGATCGGTGATAAGTATGACTGTACATGATCCAAATCGGAAAAAGAAATGAGTTTATGGGGTTTAGATATTATGGGCATTCTTCAAAAACAGAAAACAGTACACATGTGATTCGACGGCGCT
This sequence comes from Babylonia areolata, assembly GCF_041734735.1. Lineage (NCBI taxonomy): Eukaryota > Metazoa > Mollusca > Gastropoda > Neogastropoda > Buccinidae > Babylonia > Babylonia areolata. The sequence goes on from NC_134876.1 coordinate 89,751,297, forward strand.
TAGAGAAGCCTTACAGTCCAATATGACAACGGTTATGGATCTTTGGCATGCACATGTTGGAAAATTGCAAGTGTATCCATACTGACAGACGAAATACTGACAGAAAAGATTTGTTGCCGAGCTGACAACATGCATCTATTTGTATGCCGGAGATCGTACAGATTTCAGGTTTGAACCATACATGGAGCATAATCTTTACACCTCTCTACCAGATACTGAATGCTGGTATGGGTGCTAGTCTTTCAGATGACACTGACAAACTGACATATTTTATCGTCCGTTCAGCAAGAAAGCCCTCAACAAGGGGGGATAGCACTACCATTAGTCTTTCGGGTGAGAAAATAAGTGACTCAAAGGGACCTGAGGCATACACGAGAGCTGACACGGAACATTTCTTTGGAAGATAAAAAAAGAGGTCTCCGACAGACAAATGAACACACACCAAGGAAGGGGAAATAAGTGTGACGTTGCTCTGTACAGAAGTTACCTCCAATGGACTGCTGCCCCAGTTTCTCACATAGAAGTTTCTTTCATTAAGACAATGCAGTTCAATGCTGCGTAAAGCACAGTACAAAGCAATGCAATGCAGTGTAATGCAGTAAACTACACCGCACTTCACTATATTATACAAAACTATACTTACACCACACAACGTTACAATACAAGACGATACAGTACAATACAGTAAATACGGTACAATACGGTACGATACAACGCAATGCAATGCAGTATAGTACAATGCCTGACTCTCACACTGCGATGTGGTCAGAATTCACACCCAAAACATTGCATATACTTGCGCAGTGTATCTCACCACCCTGCAGAAAAGAATAAACAAACTGAACTTAACAGATACATAAATGTACGTAAACGTTTTACATATGCTATATAGCGCGCGCACACATAATTGCACACAGGTACATGCACACACACACACACAGATTATATTCATGTCGGTCCGTGACACTCACGTTCTTCAGTATTGCACAATACACACGTTTCGCACGTACTGCACTGTGCCTACGAACCCTGTCTGTCAAACTATTCGTATGATTTTCATATATGTTTTACACAATATACATGTCTTACACAATACACACATCTCACATAATACACAGATTGTGCACATGTTTTATTCGACAGCCATATCTAACAAGATACATTCGCCCCCAATGATGCACATATCTCCGACGATTTTTCACGTCTAACAGCTACTAGGAAGCACACGTGCCACAAAATACACGTTCAACAAGTCACGCTCGTTGAATGCCTATACACATATTTGACACAATACACTCGAATCACTCCATGCGTGTGCATACACACTTACGTGACAATGATACACACATCTCACTAACCACACACACACACACACACACACACAAGAAAAAATATATATAAATGCCCCATAGCCGTTTAAGGTCATCGGGGGATTGTATTCATATCCACTGATATCCACTGTGTCTAAGACTCGACAAAGGAAGGCTGGGCACAAAAATCCTCTCAGACCTGCGTTCTAACCTTCCCCAATCGAAATCAGGTGCCCCTTCTGTCTGGAGTGAAGACAAGGTGGAGTACACTGCCTTTCACAAGGACAAACCGAAACCAGGTACCCATGTGTGGAGTGATGGCCTAGAGGTAACGCGTCCGCCTAGGAAGCAAGAGAATCTGAGTGCGCTGGTTCGAATCACGGCTCAGCTGCCGATATTTTCTCCCCCTTCACTAGAGGTTGAGTGGTGGTCTGGACGCTAGTCATTCGGATGAGACGATAAACTGAGGTCCCGTGTGCAGCATGCACTTAGCGCACGTAAAAGAACCCACGTCAACAAAAGGGTTGTTCCTGGTAAAATTCTGTAGAAAAATCCACTTAGAAAAAAACAAATAAGACTGCACGCAGGAAAAAATACAAAAAAAAGGGGGTGGCGCTGTAGTACAGTGACGCGCTCTCCCTGGGCAGAGCAGCCCAAATTTCACACAGAGAAATCTGTTGTGATAAAAAGAAATACAAAATACAACAAAATACAAAAATTCTGACTGGAGTGAAGACAAGCTGGAGTAAACTGCCTTTCACAAGGACACAACACCATGCCGGAACGGGGCCTCGAACCCTGATCATTGGTGAACAGTGGATCAGGAGTCCACCGCCTAACAGACTTCCACGGCACATCCGAACCAAGAATCGTCGTCGTCGGCCTCCTTCCGTCTCGAGAGACGATGGCTGCACTAGAAATGTAGTCACTGCCGGGCATTGCACTTCCTGCTGTGGCTGTGTAGACCGATGCTGGAGTGGCAATCTCTCCTGCATGTGGGACAGATATAGGTAGATGCTGCTTGGTTTACAGAATTTGACTTGCGTGTGGCTCTTTTTTCCCTCAGCGAGCCAATGCGGCTTCTGTCTGCTTGTTTCACCCCTCTCTGAATGGCCGATTTCCAGGGTCCACGTGAGTCTGCAAGGCTTTCCCAGGACAGCACATAAATACCTGTACTTTTCAGGTCCCGTTTGCGAGCGCCTTTGAATCTTAGTCGGGGGCGGCCTTGGGGCCTAGATCCCTCTGATAGATCGCCGTACAGCAGATCTTTTGGGATGCGAACCAAGCATACAATTATATAAACGAAGATCAGCAACAATAAGCACAATTACCCACAAACAACACTTGCACTGGCACCATTCACGGATGATGTGTTAATGTTTCCTACATTAGGCTTCCAGCGTCCACAGTACCGGTCATCCTCTCATCACCACCTCTAACCCCCATCCACTCTCCCCACACCTACGAATCCAATGTTATCCTTATGAATTGTGCGACAATGAAAAAAGAAACACAAGCTGAACAACCACCACACACACACACACACACACACACACCCCAAGTTACCACCACATACTCAAATTACCACCACCACCACCACCGCCATCACCCCTATCCCTTAACCCATATACCCCTCCTCCACACAATACCACACCACACCATACCACACCACCACCACCACCACTATCCCTTAACCCACACACCCCTCCTCTACACCACACCACACCACAACCACTATCCCTTAACTCACTCCCTACTGGGCGATTTGTAAGCTCGCGCTCCTCTGTGTACTGGGCGTTTGTATAGGTTAAAAAAAATTGTAAGAAATAAACACGGTCTCATGAAATTTGGACACACAATTGTTGAGGTATCAAATAAAGACAGCACAATATTTCACAACTCAAACTTCTAAAATACCTTCTGTACAGCAGGAGGTAAAAAATGATATTTTTTTCATGACGTAAAATGTGAGGGTGGTATAGAATTTGTATAGGTGAAGTCTGCACTATTCGTGAAAAAAAGCATTGTTTTCCACAAATTCCACTCTTAGAATCCCATTAGAGTGTAAATGATGAATGAATGGGAGCCTCTACAAATTGCAAGTGAACTTACTTCAACTCGAGGGTGTGGGTGGAAGGGGGGCGTGGTCTGTCATGCCTTGTAACTTTTGTCTGTGTGTGTCTTGCCCCATGGATGCTGGAAGTGTTGGAAAAGAAACATCAATCAAACAACCCCTTCCTCCGTTTCAACAGCCAGTGGTTCATTAGCATATTCACCACCAATCACCCTCTCTATTCCAACTGCCTGTCACTTGCCACATCTACTGCCCCTCCCCCTTCCCCTGTCACTCACACCAGTTTCACTGTCCAATACACTTTTCCCTCCTTCTGATGGACTAAAATAACTCTCCTTTCTCCATCCCCTTCCAAGTCAAAGCCATCCCTTTGAGCTTGTAAGCTGAAAGCACGAATTTCTTGTCTCTTTCGAGAATAACGTGTTTGAGCCTGAGAGGCCATTGTCACTCGTGGAATCACTCAGTCCAGGTTACAATAAAAATTGCTTGAAACCTCAGTGACAAGTGAAGATTGGCCAATACCAGTGGTCTGATGTTTTGCTATGCTAATGAGGCAAGACAGGAGACTCATTCAGCATTATCCATTCCCAGCTGTGTGAGGCGTGGAAATTTTTGAATGTCAGAACGTGTATAGCGGTAAGCAGTAGGGAACGCTCTTGCCAGTCATTACCTGATATCAGGTAATTAGTAGGGAGTGAGTTAACCCACACACCCCTCCTCCACACCACACCACACCACCGCCACTATCCCTTTACCCACACACCCCTCCTCCACACCACACCACACCACCACCACTATTCCTTTACCCACACACCCCTCCTCCTCACCACACCACACCACCACCACTATCCCTTTACCCACACACCCCTCCTCCACACCACACCACACCACCACCACTATCCCTTAACCCACACACCCCTCCTCCACACCACACCACACCACCACCACTATCCCTTAACCCACACACCCCTCCTCCACACCACACCACACCACCACCACTATCCCTTTACCCACACACCCCTCCTCCACACCACACCACACCACCACCACTATCCCTTAACCCACACACCCCTCCTCCACACCACACCACACCACCACCACTATCCCTTTACCCACACACTCCTCCTCCACACCACACCACACCACCACCACTATCCCTTTACCCACACACTCCTCCTCCACACCACACCACACCACCACCACTACACCCCTCCTCCACACCACACCACACCACCACCACTATCCCTTTACCCACACACCCCTCCTCCACACCACACCACACCACCACCACTATCCCTTTACCCACACACCCCTCCTCCACACCACACCACACCACACTACCACCACTATCCCTTAACCCACACACCCCTCCTCCACACCACACCACTACCACTACTGTCCAAGAGAAGGATAGTCAGAGGAATCGAACGCCCTATCCCTGTGCCATCTGCAGCTCTTTCTGGTAGTGCAGCCACTGCACCACAGTGGGCTTAAAATGCGTCATCCAGTAGATGTTCTGGGTCATCTTCTCCACCGCCCGCTGCCGACCTCTGGCGCCGGCTCCAGCCTCTGGGTACTTCTTGAAGAAATCCAACACCTGGAACGTATGGGTTAAAAAAAGAAGAAGTTACGTTTGATTGCATGATAGTCAGTCGTGTCTGACTATGACCATCAGACAGCAGAGGAGGCAACTACTGTCCTACTTATCTGGGCTAGAATTTGATTATAGTGGAAAAGTGTCTTGCCCAAGTTACATCCCCACTGTCTTGACCAAAAGGGTTTTAGCACTTGACAGTCGGTGTTGGGATGGTTCCCAAGTGCCAACTAACCCCAAAGGCTGTAGAACTTAGAGCCAGTGCAGTCTTGCCTCCTAGTTTGAGAGCCATAGTTCTTCACAAAAGACTAAGATGTAAGTGAATTCCCATTGCTACATTTGATACAGTCCACTCGTTACACGCTTTTACACACATCTGACACGATACGCTCGTGACACTCAATACGCGTGCATCACATGACACAAGTGATACACAGTTACACACACGACTCGCACACAATACAGATGCCTATTCTTCGGCTCATAAAACCAACCAGTCAAGGTCCCAAGACCTTTTACAGCCATAGGGGCTTTGAATTCAAATTCACCCTTTCTAGGGCTCGGTATACGCTCAATCCTTCTCCTTCCGCTAGGTTTAACCTTCTCAAAACTGAAGTCAGGTACCCATTCACACCTGGGTGGAGTGAGGAAAATCGGAGTAAAGGACATTTCACAAGGCCACAACATCATGCCAAAACGGGGCCTCGAAACACACACACACACACACACACACACACACACACACACTATACACGCAGACTACCTACAGAAGCAGAGACACAGCAACTCACATTAGCAACGCAGCACAAGATACCGAGACATCTGTAAGCATTAATCGAAGATGAAAGAAACACAAGGCAATTCTCCATTATACATGTTAGAGAACACACAGGCCTAAAATTTGTGTATGGCTGGATTAACTCCTTAACTACTTTTGACGGGTACCATTGTCAATGAATGGCCATCACCTTGCTGAGATAAGATTGAACTAATAGTTCAGTTGTCAGTCAACATTTTGATTCAGATTTCTTTCCCTCTCGGGATTACATTACCCCTTTGCTCAGTAAAATAGGTTTCACAAATTAAAAGGTACACAAGAAAATATAAATGCACCTCAAATGCATGTCACACTGACCTTATTTCATTAAGATTCAGCAGTTAAGGGTTAAACACAACGGAAAAACAAACCAAACTGAACTATAAAAAAAAAGAAATCATGTAATGTCATTACCTGTTGTTTATCGAACTCGGTGTTAAACGTTGTGGTCACAGTGGGAACCACCTGTCCAAAGTATCTATCGAATAAAGTGAACCTGGGGGAGAGAGAAAAAAAAGAAGAGAATAGCAGGTGAACTTCCAAACAACAATGGCAAGTGTTGTGTTACGAAAGAAAGAAAGAAACGAACAGCAAAATAAAACAAAAAGAAAAAAGACAGAAAGAAAGAAGTAAAGGAAGCAAAGAAAGACAGACACACTGATAAGACAGTCAGAAAAAAAACCAAAGAAAGAAAGGGAGAAAATGAAATAAAGAAATGCATTCAAAAGGAATCAAAAACAAAACAAAACATATACAAGGAACAGAAACATAGGAAAAAAAATAATTCAAATTCACACGAAACTGCAACCCCCTTCTCAACCCCCACAACCACTACTACCCCTACCTCCATCAATCCCTGAGCCAACACCCTCATCCCCACCACACTCTCCCCTTCCACCACACCACACCCGTCCTGCCCCCTTCCCTCTCAGCACCTCTCCACAAACTGCTGCCAGTTTCGCTGCACCCAGGACCAGAGGTGTGAGCGGGCGGCAGGGTTGAGGGCCACCAGCCTGACGACGATGATGAAGTCCTGCCTGCGGATCTTCCTCCCCTCCTTGGTGAACCCCAGCAGCCTGACACAGACGGACAAAGAAAACTGAAGACAAAACGACAAGACAAAATTCTTTATCTTCTAGAGATAAGCACTGGCGCGTTTTTTTTTTTTTTTTTTTTTTTACATCCAGTCCCCGCCCTGAAACAGGGTCTACACTACACAACACCACATGTGAGTCATAGCTTGCACTACACAATACTACATAAAAGTAATAAGCATGCACTACACAATACTACATAAAGGCAGAAGCATGATAATAATAAGATACACACTAAATAGATAACAAGATAGATCAGTAACTAACTAACTAAACGTTTCGGTTTCTCAAGGAGGCGCCACCGCGCTTGGACAAATCCATGTACGCCACACTACGTCTACTACTCACATGCCTGACCAGCAGCATAACCCAACTCGCTCAGTCCGGCTTTGAGTGCACGCATAGATGTATTTGTGTGCCTAACCGTGTGGATTTCTCTGACAGAATTTCGCCAGAGGGCAACACCCTCGTTGCCATGGGTCCTTTTTCGGTGCGCCAGGTGCGTGTTTGCACACAGAACCTCGGGTTTCTCGTCTCGTCCCAACGATTAGACGGGCGCAATAGCCGAGTGGTTAAAGCGTTGGACTTTCAATCTGAGGGTCCCGGATTCGAATCTCGGTAACGGCGCCTGGTGGGTAAAGGGTGGAGATTTTTCCGAACTCCCAGGTCAACGTATGTGCAGACTTGCTAGTGCCTGAACCCCCTTCGTGTGTATACGGAAGCAGAAGATCAAATACGCACGTTAAAGATCCTGTAATCCATGTCAGCGTTCGGTGGGTTATGGAAACAAGAACATACCCAGTATGCACACTCCCGAAAACGGAGTATGGCTGCCTACATGGCGGAGTAAAAACGGTCATACACGTAAAAGCCCACTCGTGTACATACGAGTGAACGTGGGAGTTGCAGCCCACAAAGGTAGAAGAAGAAGAAGTCCCAACGATTAGACGCTCAGTTCGATTTTCCAGTCAAACTTGGGAGAAAGGGTCAGAGCGGGATACGAGCCCAGACCCTGAAGGGACTCTGTATTGGCAGACGAGTATCTTAACCATTCTGCCACCTTCCTCTCTTGAGGAACTAATTCACAAGATGAATAAATAGAATCAACAAACAAAGAAATGAACACATACATGCATACATACATACTTGATAGTTGTGTCCGCCTATGATCATCAGAACAGCAGAGGAGGCAACTGCTGTCCCAATTATCTAGGCTCGAATTAAGACTATAGTTGCCCAAGTTACATTCCCACTCTCTCGGCCAAGTAGGTTTTATGACAGTCGGCGTTGGGATGCTTCCCAAAGGCCAACTAGCCCCCAAGGCTGCAACACTGAGAGCCAGTGCAATTTTGCCTCCTGATGACTAACTGACTGGCTGACTGGCTGACTGACTAACAAACAAACGAATGAATGCGTACGTACGTACATACATATATACATACACACATGAATAAAGTATGTACACTGCACTGCATCTTGTACGAAAACAAATCAAAGCCCTTTCACCCACGCTTCTTATCTATATACTTATTTATTTATTTATCATATTCTGTTCTAGTCTATCTTCCCTCAAGGCCTGACTAAGCGCATTGGGTTATGCTCCTCTTCAGGCATCTGCTTAGCAGACGTAGTGTAACGTATATGGATTTGTCCGAACACAGTGACACCCCCTTTAGCAACTGAATTGAACTGCACATCTACATGTTAAAAAAAACAAAAGTTGTTTAAAGATAATGGAGTTCACTCGACATGATCACCGCTATAGTTTAGTTACACTAGCCAAACATTCATCGAACGTGTACGAGTCTTTCATGTGCATCTCTCTCGCGTAGATGTCTCCTAAAAAAAAAAATATATATATATATAATAGTTTGTATGTTTGTGCTGTGAGCGGTGGAGGGGGGGGGGGTGGTTTACCTGGCCAGTAACCAAGGCGACTTGGTCATGGACAGAGCTCTGAGGAGGTTGATCTTCTCCTGAGGCACCACTTCCGTCTGGTACTTGTGCCACACGGTGTTCCAGTCCTCCGCACTGCCGCCGGCCCACATGCCCCACTTGTACACCAGACTCTTCGTGTTCACTGGAGGACTGCCAGTAAATGATGAGGATGATGATTATCTAGTGTCGCGGGAACAGTCTTGGGAGAGAAGGAAGGAAGGAAGGGATGAAGGAGGGAAGGGAGAAGGTAAGGTAGGGGGGAAATAATGGAAGGAAAGTAGGAAGGAAGGAAGAAAGGAAGGGGGGACGGAAGGAAGAAAAGGGAAGTAAGGGAAAGGAGGAGGGAGGGAAGGGAAGGAAGGAGGGAAGGGAAGGAAGGAGGGAAGGAGGGGTTGATAGAAAGGGAAGAAAGGGGGAAGGGATGAAGGAAGGAAGGAAAAGAGATAGGAAGGAAAGCAAGTAAGAAAGGAAAGAAGGCAGGTAGAATGGAAGAGAGGAGGAAAATGATGGAAGCTAAGAAGGAAGAAAGGAAGGAAAGAAGGAAGGAAGGCAGGAGGGAAGGAAGAATAGGGAAGGAAGTTAAGGAGGGAAGAAAAGGAAGCTGGGAAGGGTGGGAGGAAGGATGTAAGGAAGTACGAAGGTAGAAAGGAAGGAAGGAAGGAAGGAAGATAAGAATGAAACCAGGAAGGGAGGAAGTGAGGGAGGCAAGAACGTAGGACAGAAGGAAGAAAGGAAGAAAGAGGGAAACTAAAGAAGGAAGAAGGGTGGCCAGGTAGGAAGGGAAGTCGTACTGAAGGAATGGAAGGAAGAAAGAAAAAATATAAAAAAATAAAAGATTAAAGGTAAAGAAAATAAGAAAGAAAGAAAGAAAGAAGGATGAAGTATGGTGTAAATGAACTGTATAATCAGAGACGAAGAACGGAAGGAGATAAGAAAGGGAGAAAGAAGGAAAGAAAGAATGAATGAATGAATGCTTCCCACCGACATACCCCACTTGTGTGTGTGTGTGTGTCTGCGTCCGTGCGTGCGTGTGTGTATGTGTGTGCGTGTACGTGTGTGTGTGTGTGTGTGTGTGTGTGTGTGTGTGTGTGTGTGTGTGTGTGTGTGTGTGTGTGTTGTGTGTTAATGTGTTTCTGTTTGTACGTGCGCGGGTGCGTGTGTGAGTGCAAGTGTATGTGGGCACGATCGACCGTGCAAGAACTTGAACACATGCACTCACAGATACACACACCGTTTCCCACCCCACCTCCACCCACCCCCCTTCACACACACACACACACACACACACACACACACACACACACACACACACATACATACATACATACATACTACTACTACTACTACTAATAATAATAATAACTGGACATTTATCAGCGCTTTCCTCTTCGCACAAAGTGTACAAGTGGGGTATGTAGGTGGGAAGAATTCATTCATTCTTCCTTTCTTTCCTTCCTTCTTTTTCCCATTTCTTCCTCCCTTTCTTCCTTCCTTCCTTCCTTCCTTACGTCCTTCTGTGCGCCCCTGCTCGCTCAGTTACTCACGTAACATTCCTGTCCAGCCAGTTCCTGAACTTGGCTGTGGCGTTGGCCAGACAGGCCGGGTCTCCGTGCTTACAGGCCAGGTCTATCAGCAGGCCTCGAAGACGTCTGCAACACACACAGCCACCACGTTATGGGACACCTGATGCTGTGCTGTGTCGTCATAGACTTCCAAAGACATTTTCGAAAACAGAAACAAAAACAAAACAAAAAATTGGTACATGCATATTTGATGTAGATCAGACGGGTACAATAGCCGAGTGGTTAAAGCGTTGGACTTTCAATCTAAGGGTCCTGGGTTCGAATCTCGGTGACGGCACCTGGTGGGTAAAGGGTGCATTTTTTTTCCGATCTCCCAAGTCAGCATATGTGCAGACCTGTTAGTGATTGAAGCCCCTTCGTGTGTATACGCAAGCAAAAGATCAAATACGCACGTTAAAAATCCTGCAAAATATCAGCGTTCGGTGGGTTATGGAAACAAGAACATGCCCAGCATGCACGCCCCCGAAAACGGAGTATGGTTGCCTACATGGCGTGGTAAAAACGGTCATATACGTAAAAGCCCACTCGTGTACATACAAGTGAACGTGGGAGTTGCAGCCGACGAACGCAGAAGAAGAAGACATAAATCACGTCAGTGGAAGGCTTTAAAAATATATATATATTTTGTATTCATTTTTTTTCTTTTTCTTTTTTGTTGCAAAAGAAGAACAAGAACAAGAGAAATAAGGAGAAGAACAGGCAGAACAAGACGAAGAACAAGGAGAACAAGGAGAACAGAACAAGACGACTGAGAAGAAGAAGAAGAAGAAGAAGGAGGAGGAGGAGGAGGAGGAGGAGGAGGACGGAAAGAAGGAGGATGAGGACGACGACGGGAAAGAAGGAGCAGCACAGGATGCTTACTTACTTGTGCAGGT
>NC_134876.1:89767581-89770081 GCF_041734735.1 Babylonia areolata
CATCACTTTTACTACTTCTATTATCATTATCATCATCATTATTACTAGCAACTGTAGTAGTAGCAGTAGCAGCAGCAGCAGAGATAGTAGTAGTGGTAGAAGTAATAGCAGTGTTGTCATCATCATCATCACTTCTGCTACTTCTATTATAATTATTATTATTATCATTACAAGCAACACCAGCAGCAGCCGCAGGAGTAGTAGTAGTAGTACGTGCCATCATCATCATCATGATTAATATCATTTTTATTCTAATTTTACAGGGTTTTTTTGTTTGTTTGTTTGTTTGTTGTTATTTTGGGGTTTTTTGTTGTTGGTGGTTTTTTTGTTTGTTTGTTGTTGTTGTTGTTTTTTCAGGCTGCCTATTGTCTGGATTTTGTTTTTAAAGATAGCGGAAAAAAAACTTTCCCTCGCCTTTTGTTTCACACACACACACACAAAGGGAAACAGCAACGGAGGAATGGAAGAATCCATCGGATCAGCAACAGCAGCAGCAAATACCTAGCAGAATAAACAGACCCCATTGTTTCGATAGATAGATAGAGAGACTTTTTTTAATGATGCAGAAATACACCTACATCAGATTGTCGGAGTTGAGTGTACTGGTTTCAGCCCATAACATCAAGTTGCTCAGGACTCGGGTCTTGGTCTTTAAGATAAGAGACAATACATTGAATCTGTATAATTATGAAAGTTTAAAGTCACAGTTTTCAAATACTTCTTTGTGCCATTTTTTATCAACGCGATGCAAGTTTTGAAGCTTTCATTTTAAAGGGAGACAACACCTCCCAGGAAAGACGACCACATGTGGTTAGTTACCACTCTTCGAGGACACTCACTCACTCACTCATTCCTTTGACCGCTGGGGTCGTTGGGGGGACATGAGGAAGATGTCATAGTTCGCCACGCCGTTCTGTTGGCAGCTGTCGTGAGGAGATCTGGCATCGTCATTTTGGTCCATTCCTTGACGTTGTCGGACCAGCTCTTTCTCTGCCGCCTCCGTCTGCGCCCTCCCTCTACAGTCCCTTGCAGGATGGTTTTGGAGAGGGTGTTATGTCGTATGATGTGACCAAATCATGCCATCTTCCGTCGTTTGACAGTCGCCAGCAGTGGTTCTTGGGGCCCTACAAGGTTGCTGACCAGGTTCCGCACATAGTCATTGGTCTTGTGCTCCTTGTAGGAGATGTGTAGTAATCTCCTCAAGCACTTGGTTTCGAATGCTTGGATTCTTCTTCGAGGACACGGTCGTGTCAAACGAATGGCATTTCATTCAGTTCCTTCGGGTTGTTTTCGTTGATGTTGTTGTTGTCGTCGTTGTTGTTTGTTTCTTTGTTGTTTTCCCTCTATAGGAGATGTCACGATGCAAAAAGTGTTTCATTTTGAAAACTATTTATGTAAAATTCAAAATCGAAAACTTTAACTTCCGGCATTGGTTTTGTTGTTGTTGTTGTTTTATTGTTGTTGTTTTGTGGGTTTTTCTGCATTTTTAAGATAAAACCAAAAGAAAGAGAAGGAAGACAAAAATGCCATACATATGCAACAGCTTTCACAACAATGTGAGAATCCGAATTCGGCATTTAAGAAAAGAAAAGGGCAAGCGATGGAGAACTTGACTTGAGAAGAAAAAAACAGAGGATTTTTCCTTCCAGTGTAAAGTTAAAGTTAATGTCATCGATAGATGATTAAGCGTCTGTAGTCTTTTTTGTGACGTGGGAGTTATTTTGCATGGGCTTGTTGGATGTTTTGAATTTGGTAAGCATACAGTAAACAAAAGCTAATACAAGAGTGACGCATTTTGAAACCCCTTAAAATCAAATGATGGCGGGGTGGGGGGAGAAGAGAGAGGGGGGAGTCTTGGACAGTCGTAAATAAATCTGTTAGGCACAGTAACTTCATATGATAAGATGACTTCATTTCACTTGACTTGATAAGCCATGCTTTGGGGTTGGTTCGCAAATGTTCTTCTTAAGGTGAATATGTGTAACGTGGACAACCTTCCCTTCACAAGTCTTTCTGAGGCTGAAGCGTGTGTATACAACTGTTTATTGTTATCTGGAAGATGTCTGGGTTCAGTGGCACTCTTCCAAGGGTGAATATTCGTACCGCTGACCACTGTTATCAAAGGTTTTTCTAAGGCTACAGTTTGTAGTATGTATTGGGTTTTTGGTTGGTTGGTTGTTGTTTGTTTGTTTGTTTTCTGGAAGATACCTGGAATCAGTGGCCTTCCTCCAAGGGTGAATTTTGCACCGCTGACAACTGTGTTCAAACAATTATCTTCCAGTCGCTGATACTGCACACAGGCCTTCCGGAAACCTACAGTTGTTTTCCAACAGTCTTCTTTCAAGGGTCAATAGGTATACCTCTCAGTGACTGCTACATGGAGCGAGCGGCTTGTGCACACAATCGCTCAGACAACCGGAGAAGTCACATGCCTTACGTTCGATTCGCAGCATACCCAGGGGGGCTTTTTGTTTTCTGGTTGTTGTTTTGTTTGTTGTTT
>NC_134876.1:89775081-89782581 GCF_041734735.1 Babylonia areolata
CACATGTAGCGTTTGAGGTAAATCTGAAAGCAGTCAGCAGAAAAGATTCAGTGGTTTTAAAGATTACGCAATTTGAAAAAAAAATGCCACAAAAGAATATACAAAGAAATCGATAGGACATTAGTACGTTAAATCAGAACAGGCACCACTGAACACCACCGAAGTGACTCAGCAGCAGTGCAGGGTCTCCTCTGGTGTGTGGCCTCCTGGCGACCTAACATCGATGGTTCCCTGTGGACTGCCGACGCTGGAACTGCGACGGACGAACCCGGGTGTGGCCGTGTATGGGGGGGGAATCTAAATGAGCGGCGTGGGAGTAATGCCACTGAAACGGTGCAGATGATGGGGCAGCACAAAAAAAAAAAAAAACAAAAAAAAAAAATCGATAGGACAACAACCACAGGAAAGTCCTAGGAGACTGTTTGACTGGTTTTTGCTCAGTGATCGATTTTGGAATTAAATGTTTAAATGATGCACGTGGGTGTGCGTGATTGGAAACATACTCTCGTATAGATAAGGATGTGAGGAGAACAGACAGAAAGAAGAGAGAGAGAGAGAAGGGGGTTGGGGGGTTCAGAGTGAGATAGGAAGAAGAGAGGGAAAGATGGTTGGAAAAGAAAGAGAGGGGAAGGAGGAGAGGGAGAGAAAGGGGGAGGGAGAGGGAGGGAGAGAGATGGGGTTGAGAGTGAAGAGAGAGAGGAAGAGACAGTGAGAGAGAGAAAGAGAGAGAGGGGAGAGAGAGTGGCAGAGAGGGAGAGAGAGAGAAGGGTAGAAATGGACAGAGAGAGAGAGAGAGACAGAGAGAGAGAGAGTAGGAATAAGAAAGATGGGGAATGAGAGAGAGAGAGAGAAAGAGGGAGGGAGAAAGAGAGAGAGAGAAAGGGAATGGGGGAAGATGAGGGATAGGGGAAGAGGTGGAAAAGAGAGGAGAGACAGAGACACGTGGAGAGAGAGAGAGAGGAGAGAGAGAGAGAGAGAGACAGAGAACGAACGAACGAACGAACGAACATTTTTATTCAATAAAGGCCGTAGCCCCTCATGAAGGGGATCAGTGAACATAAATTGTTACATTCCAGAACAATGTGGAACAGAAAACATTTAACTAGAATTCTAGCAATGCACATGCACACACAAAAAGCACAATTAATCACATATCAAACTGCGGATTTTGAATGCCTTATACAAGTATATAGCGAACTGTTTTACAATGGTTTCATTTGTTGATGACATTAGCAAGGAAAGTCGAAACAGAGATGGATGTCTATGATATTTTTGTGGAATTAACTGTAGCCTAAGGTCATTTAACGCAGGGCAACGTAACACGAAATGAAGTTCATTTTCTTCAGCACATCTGCACAAGGGACAAATAATATCGTGAACATTCAATTTACTATAACGATAACGATGAAGAGAGAGATAGGAAATTCCTTTTCCGATGAAGAGAGAGATCGGAAATTCCAAATCTAAACATTGTCATAATACATTTCAAATGCCTATCCATCTTCATTGACAGATAAACCGGAAGTGAATGCACAGAAATAAACTGCCTATAAAACTCAAATCGATCGCTATCTTGAATGTGGTACGACCATACTTGCCATCTACAATCAATTAATCTATTTCGAAATGTACGGATAAATCCATTTATATCCCCTACTCCCTGCTGTAACCACACATAACCAAATCCCATTTCACATAACTTAATTCTCACCATTGATACCCAGTTTTTCTTACCCCTTACATCCAAATCATATAACATATTATATGCTTTTCTTGGCAACCTAAAATCTTCCATTTGTGTTAATTTTAACCAGTAAGAGATACATCTCGTCACAGAATTGATATATATCGGATATCTTTTTGTCTCGCCATAGATCAAATCATTAGGCGTTTTCATACTTACTCCTAGAAACTTTTTCAACGCAAATAAATGTACATTCTCACAAAATACTTCAGCATTAGACAGACCCCAAATTTCAGCTGCATACTGAACAATAGGTTGTATCTGAGAATCAAATAGTTTCATAAGCAACTCAAAAGAATGATTTTCTAAAGTTATCATTTTTTTCATAATACAAAGTAATGCGTGTTTAGCTCTACTTGATAAATCCTTACATGCAGCTGTGAAACTTAACTTAGTTGAAAAATATATTCCTAGGTATTTATATGCATTCACTACAGGCATTATAACCCCGCCATACGTCCATCTTTCTCTAATTCCTAAATACCCACCTTTTCTAAAAACAATTATATTACTTTTTGACATGTTTACTTTCAACTGAAGTGAATTTGCAGAACGAAACAGATTGTTTAATTGTGTTTGCAAACCAATAATAGTTTCAGAAATTAACGCAACATCATCTGCTAGAAGAAGAATAAACAACTCTAAAATATCACCCGTAAACTGAGCACCATGTTTTCCGTTTCTAATAATTTCAGTGGTTAGTTCGTTAATAAAAAGAGAAAACAGAATAGGGCTGCAAACATCACCTTGTTTCACCCCAGAAATACACTGGATATAATCTGTCATCCTACCCCCACACCTTACCCGAGCTTTCACACATGCATACATACTCATTATACATTTCAACAATTTTCCATGAACACCGGCTTTCAAAAGAATCGGCCAAAGAATTGTTCTATTTATAGAGTCGAAGGCTTTCTCAAAATCTATAAAAGCTACATACAATTTACGATTTAAAGAGAATTGTTTTTGAACGAAAGCCATTATAGTATACATATGATCCACAGTAGAGTAGCCCCGTTTAAAACCTGCTTGGTATTCGCCTGTGATGTTATTGTCTTCTACCCATTCTTGCAATCTATGATTAATGATAGTGCTGTAAAGTTTGCTACTAATATCGCAAAGAGAAATACCTCTATAATTACTTGGATTATTCACATCTCCTTTTTTGTAAAGAGGTAAAACAACACACTCGGTCCAGTTCTCCGGATAGACACCACTGTTAAATAAACAGTTAAAAAACATTACAAAAAAATTCAGAATTGATTCAGTTTTACTACCATACTTTAACAATTCACCAATTATGCCATCTGGTCCTGCAGCTTTACGGCTTTTTATTTTACGTACAGCAAACAATACTTCGTCTATTGAAATCGGGCGATTTAAATAATTTTCCCCTTCCCCTTCCCCTTGCACCCACTGAAATTCATTGTCAGAATCAACATCTTTTGTAAGAAGAGTCTTAAAATGTTCAAACCACATATCTTCACTAATATTGTTAACAGGCTGTTTTCGTTTCAATGAAATATTACGAACTTTGTTCCAGAAATCTTTCTGATTTTTAATCGAAGCAACTAATTCTGACAGCAAAGAGGCATTAAAGAGTTTTTGCTTTCTCTTTAGCAGATACTTATATTCCCGTCTGGCCTTCCTAAAGCAATTACGATCGTTAGCATCTAATGTGCGTCTAAATTTGTTAAGAAGCATGCGAACATTTCTTTTACTGCTGCGACATTCTGCGTCAAACCAGTCTTTCTGTTTCAGTTTATTCCTTACACATATTTGTTTCTTCATACATTCAGCAGCGTCCTTAAAAGAGACAGAGAAATATGGAGAGAGAGAGAGAGGGGAGAGAGAGAGAGGAGAGAGACAGAGAAACATGGAATGGAGAGAGAGGGGAGAGAGAGAGACTCGGAGAAACATGGAGAGAGAGGAGAGAGAGAGAGAAGAGAGAGACAGAGAAACATGGAGAGAGAGAGGGAGAGAGAGAAAAGAGAGAGACAGAGAAACATGAAATGGAGAGAGAGGAGAGAGAGAGAGACTCGGAGAAACACGGAGAGAGAGGGGAGAGAGAGAAAAGAGAGAGAGAGAGAGGGGAGAGAGAGAAAAGAGAGAGACAGAGAAACATGGAATGGAGAGAGAGGGGAGAGAGAGAGAGAAGAGAGAGACAGAGAAACATGGAGAGAGAGAGGGGAGAGAGAGAAGAGAGAGACAGAGAAACATGGAATGGAGAGAGAGGGGAGAGAGAGAGAAGAGAGAGAGGAGAGAGAGGGGAGAGACAGAAAGAGAAAAGAAAGAAACAGACAGACAGACAGACGGACAGTCAGAGACGGAGACAGAAATAGGATTCCACACAGAAGGAAATGACTGGCACATAAACACCTGGTAATGGTTCGCAGCATCAACGGTTTACAATCATCTGTTAAAAACAAATTAATCAGAATACTAAACATTTACCTTACGTATTCACAGAACGGTCTACAGCGTAGAACGCTCTACAAGTAGCTGTACGTTTGTCTAGCTGATAAATATCAACATAAAGCGTTTGTTTTGGTTTTATTCTTTGCAAACTGTTGTCTGCTTTCCTCTCTCTCTCTCTCTCTCTCTCTCTCTCTCTCTCTCTCTCTCTCTCTTCTTTTGCTTTTTTTTTTCAATGGTTTGCATCAACAATTAGAATTTTTTTTAAATTAACGCGCTTGCATTTTTTTTGGCGACATCATAATCTTAACTCAATCACTCACTCACTCAATCAATAAGCAAACTCAGTCTCTCAATCACATCCTCAATCAGTATATATATATATATATATATATATATATATATATATAGATATATAGATATATATCAGTCCATATCGACTTCCTAACAGGCATCGGTCAGTCTAGGAAGACTGTGCGAAGTTACACTCTAGGCGGTGATGATATAGTGCCGTGGTGGTGGTTGATAGAGGTGGTGATTTGCACGGGTGCAATAGCCGAGTGGTTAAAGCGTTGGCCTTTCAATCTGAGGGTCCCGCGTTCGAATAACGGTAACGGCGCCTGGTGGGCAAAGGGTGGAGATTTTTCCGATCTCCCAGGGCAACATATTATGTGCAGACCTGCTTGTGCCTGAACCCCTTTCGTGTGTATACGCACGCAGAAGATCAGATACGCACGTTAAAGATCCTGTAATCCATGACAGCCGGTGGGTTATGGAAACAAGAACATACCCAGCGTGCACACCCCCGAAAACGAAGTATGGCTGCCTGTATGGCGGGGTAAATAAACGCTACAGTCATACTCGTAAAAAATGTTACATGTCTGATTGTGTATGTGTGCGTGACTGAAATCTGATTGAAAGACAAAGGAAACAAATGATGAGCGCTTACAATGTCAGCCATCAATCGGCTCTACTCATGTTGGCAGCCTGTTGAGCAAATGACCCCGTGTTTGGAAAGCTGAGCGCTTGGTCTCCGACCGAGGATAGGCGTTATATAAGTATCCATATCATCATCATTGTCATCGACCTTAAGGGTGTAGGCGCCAATAGGTCGTTAAACTCCAACAGAACTCATTATCATCGCTGGACTGGCAGATGCCGCCTCCCACACTGCACACACGTGAAGTCTGACGCTGGTCTGTGTGGATGTCTGGCTTTAGGCCTTTCTTTCTCCTCAATCTCTTCCTGTCAGAAGGCTGGGTAAGCGTCTCTTCGAACTCGGGGAGGCCTTTCTGTACCGTGTGTCCTCCAGGCCAGTTGTTCTGAGGCTACAGCTTTACCAGGTGATCAGGTGCTCAAGGATTTCACACCTCTTTTGTCGAGATACTGAGTTCACAGCCGGGGACGAAACTAAAGAAGTATCATGCGTGATGAATGGGTCTCTCTTTAATCGGAGAGAATTCATATGGACCTCTTTTACTTCGATTCAAATCCTGTTTTCCACCACTTCCGGGCCTCACCACCACCCCTCTCAACCCTCCTCTCTCTCTCTCTCTCTCTCCCCCTCTCTCTCTCTTAAAATACAATAACGCATTTGTAGAGCTATGTCATTTTTCAATGATGGAAAAGGTGTTCAGTTGTTTATGTGTGTTTGCTTTCCTCCTTGGATAAAACAAAATTATCAAAAAAGCAGAAGAAAAAAAAAGCAAAACACCCGCAGAAAGAACTGTATTTGGGGACTTACCGATACTCCTTTGAAGAACTTCTCTTTGCCCATGATGCTCTTCATCATGCGAATCACAGACGCTCCCTGGAAACAGGACAGTTTGCATCGGGTTTTTAGCACAACACAGCATTGCTACACATGAACGCGCGCACGCACACGCATACGCACACACGCATGCGCGAACGTATGCACGCGAGTAAGTGTGCCTGCACTACCTTCCAAAAACACAAATACACACACACACACACACACACACACACACACACACACACACACACACACACACACACACACACACACACACACACACACACACACACACACACACACACACACACACACACACACACACACACACACATCGACACACGCACACGCACACGCACAATGACGATCTGAGAGAGGTGGCGGGGGAGATCTATATTTTGAAATAAACTTTGGACAAAGATGTTTTCAGATTAAAGATTAACACCACCACCACTACCACCACCATGTGGTTCGTCCGTCGGGATCGACGAGGACCATCTAGTCATCCTGGGGGTGGGTGGGTTGGGCTCTGTGGGTGCGCAGATGACTGGTCAGGTCAATCCGCGCCTGGAAGGTTCTGACACAGTGTGGACTGGGGATGGTGGCGGCTGTCGGGGACTTGCCGGCACTGCTTTTCCTGGCCTGTCTGCGTTGCTCTGCTGCAGCGATTCTGTTGGCCTCACAGGATTTGGCGCCTTTGTGGACAGCTGAACGCTACTTTGGAATGTCCATTGCATTCAGCTCCCATGTGTCGTGGCTGATGTTGAAGGCCTTCAGAGAAGCTTTCAGAGTGTCTTTGAAGCGCTTCTTTTGGCCTCCATGGGAGCGCTTGCCATGTTGGAGTTCGCCGTACAGCAGTTTCTTGGGGAGCCGGTGGTCTGGCATGCGAACTACATGGCCTGCCCAGCGCAACTGGGCCTGCATCAAGATGGTGTAGATGCTGGGCAAGTTTGCACGAGTGAGTACCTCTGTGTCAGGGATCTTCTCTTGCCACTTTATGCCGAAAAGTTTTTTGAGGATGGTGGTGTGGAAGTGGTTCAGCGTTTTGGCGTGGCGTTTGTAGACCGTCCATAGAGCAGTGTGGTGAGAACTATGGCCTTGCTTCGTCTCCAGGGTGATGCCTCTCCTGTTCCAAACGTTCTTATGGAGTCTGCCGAAGGCAGCGCTGGCTTTGGCGAGTCTGGCATTCACCTCGTCGTCGATGACAACTCTGCGAGAGAGTGTACTGCCCAGGTATGTGAACTTGTCCACCGCATTCAGTCGTTGCCCGTTGATGAAGATGTTTGGTTCAACGTAAGGCTTTCCTGGAGCTGGCTGGTGCATCACCTCAGTCTTCTTTGTGCTGATTGTGACAGGCAGCAGAGAACGTGTCGACGCTGTGTTGCATGTCAGCTTCGGAGGCAGCGTTGAGAACGCAGTCATCAGCAAACAGGAAGTCGCTGACAATGTCTGTCCTCACCTTGGTTTTGGTACCTGATGCTAATGCCTACGTCAGCGTCTCTGAAGGCATCTGTCAGCATGGCTGAAAACATGAGACTGAACAGGGTGGGGGCAAGAACACACCCTTGCTTGACTCCGTTGGAGA
>NC_134876.1:89792581-89800081 GCF_041734735.1 Babylonia areolata
CTCTCTCCCTTCTCCTCCTCTCTCCCCCTTGTTCTCCTCTCTCTCCATTCTCCCCCTCTTTCCATCCCTCTCCTTCACCTCCCTCTCTCCTTCGTGCTTTTGCACGTGTGGCATGTCCCTTCTCCTGAACGGTTTTTTTTTTTCGAACTCTGAGCGAGTTCAGGAGTCAATCTGGTTAGGAGAGAGAGATTGCTCTGGGCTGTTGAGGCCAAGCTTCGCAGAGAGACGGGTCGCCGTTCCAGCGTGCGTGCTGTAGGGCGCCGTCGATGAAGTAGTGGGGGCGTTTCCCTTTGTCACCCCTTCTTCTGTATTTGTCTGTTTCACTCTGGGCCAGTGACGTGCCTGGTGACAGGTGAGGGAGTCTGTGTTTGTTGTCGTAACATTTAGTGATGTGACTTGTGATTAAGAGTGAGATTTAGGTTGCTTGTAAGGTTAGTGTGATGTTTTTTTAGTGGATATCTTTTAAATACAGTATTCTTTTACTTCTAAATATAGGGGGGAATTAGTAAATTTGTTGTGTTTAGGTGTAACATTTTTGCCATAATAATATTCAGCTCAGATTGTTTCAAATTTGTTTTTGGAAATGTGATATAGCCTGACTGGTGCCGTTTCAATTATTCAGAACTAGTATCATTGAAACTTGAATATTGTTATTGCCTTGTTTAGCGCAATGTATATTGCTTAAGGAAGACAAGGGGGGTGGGGTATACTTTTACAACTGGTTTAAAAAAACCAGTCTACAGAGCCAATGGGGTGTTACAGGTTTTTCCGGTGTTTCTTCCCCTTCGTGCCGCTGCCTTCGACGGGTCCCCAGAACACAAGCGTGGAAACTTCCTCACTCCCGTTCCCACTCCCGCTCCCACTCCGCCCACTCCATACTTCCATCTACCCCTTTTCCACCTTTCCACTGTCCCTCTGGCCGACCAGCTTCAGCCATCAAGCCACGAGTGTCCGTTTTCGGCTGTCAGCACGAGTTTGAACTCTGGCAGTGGGGTTGAGCAGCACTGGTGCTGCAGGTTGACTGTAACTTGTAGAATTGTGCTGTGTTTAGATAAAGGTTATTTGTTTGGTTTGTAATGCCTTGTTTTGTGGCGTGTATTTATTTATGTATTTTTTGCATCACCACAGTAAAGCAACGAGCTGAACTCTGTGTCTCTGTGTTTGTGTTGTCGGGACGTTAGCTAGTCTGGGAAGGGGTGGGGGTTCATGGGCAACCCCTTACGGGTTGTGACAATGGTGGAGATGCGGGGTAACTGATAGGTTAGTTAGGAAGGTAAGGTGGGGAGGGTGTCTTTGTCCTGTTTGTCCCATCATTTGTTTCGTTGAAAACACTTCATATTTGGTTGTGGGTGCCGTAAAGATTGTGTTTGGACAAGATAGACTGGGTGTTTGTAACTCACTTGTTGTTGCTGAAGGTCGTGGTGTCCGCAGACTATTTTACGTAGGAAGAGTAGTCACTGTCGTGTGGCGGAAGTGTATTCAGACTGTATCCCTTGAAGAAACGTGGCACTATGTTGACACGGAGGCAAGCCGCTAACGCTGCCACACCAGGGCATAAGACACCAGCACCCAAACGGGATGATACGAGCCGTTCTCCAGGGACCCTTGAGAAAACAGAATTGTCTGGTTGGGTCAAAGAGCAGTTAGGCAAACAGCTTCATGGCTCGCCCGGTTCAGCAGGTAAGGGTGAGGCCAAGTCAGAGACTGCTTCCACTCAAGACCCTTATTTTAAGTTCCGGACCTTGGGCTCTGATCTAGGACTATCTGGTGAGGCTTTGGCTCGGTTCGTGATAGATGCAATCAAAGAAGAGAAAGAGGAGGCTAGGCGCCTCAGAGAAGAAGAGAAAGAGGAGGCTAGACGAATCAGAGAAGAAGAGAAAGAGGAGGCTAGACGAATCAGAGAGGAAAGGCGTATCCAAGAAGATAGGGAGGAGGCTAGACGTGCAAGGGAGGAGGACAGGTTGTTCAGAGAGAGACGGTTGGAAGAGGAGAGGCAGAGGTTTGAGAGGAAGCTCGAGCTTAAGCAAGAAGAGATGAGGCCAGGTCGGTACAGCAGCTCACCCTCACACCCTTCGACGGGAAGGACGACCTGGACTCGTTCTTAAGCCATTTTGAGAGGGTAGCTCTCCTTAACAGATGGAAACGTGAGTCTTGGGCAGCCCGTCTAGTTACCTTGCTTCAAGGCCGAGCTAGAGATGCCTGTCTACGACTCTCTGAAACTGAAATTAGGGATTACGATTCGCTGAAGGCCGCACTGTTGCGCGTCTTCCTGTTGGATGCTGATTCATACAGGAAGAAGTTTCGTTCCATGCGGAAGCAGGCCGAGGAAACTTTTGAGCAGTTCCTTGATCGCCTTAAGACGTGTCTATCTCGTTGGTGCACTGCGAGTGGACGGGACGAAAATCAAGTGGAGGACATCAAGGATCTCTTCCTCCAAGAGCAGTTCTTTGCAATCTTGACTCCCGAATTGGTTACGGAAATTCGCAAAGAAGAACCACGTAGAGTAGAAAATGTGGCCCGTATCGCAACGAAGGTCGCTCGTGCTAGGAAGGCAGGGCGTTCAGCCGAAGCAGATTTCAAGGCCTCCAAGAGGTTGGAAAGAGAACAGGACATAGTTTCCAGGCCAGTTCAGGCCAATGAGAACCTTTCAAATCAATCTGGCACCGGACAGCCAGGGGCTCAGGGAACCCACAACCCCAAGCCACCAACCTGTTTCAGGTGTGGCAACATCGGACACTTCGCTCGGGAGTGTAATCCTCCTAAGCGAGTTTCTATGGTGGTCACTCGCTTGCCTTCAAAGGAAAAATATCTCCCTCCACCCCCTACTCTGTGCGTCCCTTGCGCTTCACAAACATACTCCCCCCGTTGTGAGGTCGTAGTCAATGGAGAGACTGTCCGAGGTTTGCGCGACACTGGGGCTCACATGATTGTCGTGGCCCGTCACTTGGTTCCTCCCACTTCGTTCACGGGATCTACTGTCCGAGTCATCTTGGCAGAATCCAGATGTTCATCTTTGCTGCCGATAGCTTTGGTGAGTCTGCAGTCGCCTTTCGTTTGCGGCAGGTTTCATGTGGCCGTAATGGAGGCACCAGTTGAGGACGTCCTTATTGGGAACACGGCATGGAATGCTGATGGCACGTCCGTGGACGTTCCCGTCTACGCTGACTCCAAGATCGTGGGTACTGTGAGGAGTAGAGCCCAGCCCAAGCGTAGTTCCAAGTCTGTCCTTCCACTTCCCCCAGATAGTGTAGATGGTCACATGACTCGAGAGGAACTCATAAAGCAGCAGGGCCAAGACTCAGACTTGCGAAAGGCTAGAGAAAGTGCCGACAGGAAAACAGTTCAACGAACGGGGTCTGGAGAGGTAACCTATCGCCGTAAGCAGGGTGTGCTTGTCCGCTGTTTCAAAAACCACTGTGGAGAAGTCACACAAGTTTGCGTTCCAAAGACTCTGCGAACTTCCGTGTTGAGTCTAGGTCATGACGCCGCCATGTCTGGGCATCTCGGCATGCAACGTACTCGGGACAGAGTTTTTCCCCATTTTTATTGGCCCGGCATGTGTGCCGACATCAGGCGTTATGTCCAGTCATGCGAGAGGTGCCAGAAGGCAGTCGCTACACGAAGAGTCCCCAGAGTCCCTTTTGGGGGGATGCCTAGAGAGCTTGTAAAGGGCGGCAAGGTGTTGCTCCGTCCCAACATGCAGAACAAGCTAGAGATTATAAAACGTGCACACCGCTAAAAAGTAAAGTCTGTATTTGGCCTTTTCATTTTTGCTTTGTTTGCCACGTGTACATATTCAAGTTTTAGAAAATGTGGGGGGGTACTATCTAAACAGTTTCTACAATTTCTTTTCTTGTCCTTTTCCTCTTATTTTCAAAATGTGTATGACCTGATTGATGGAATTGTTGTGCTGGGTACACGTTGAGACAAGTTCCTTTCTGTTGAACATGTGTGTGTGTGTTTCTGGCCACAGGCGAACTATTTTTAGAATGGGGAAATTCGGGGAAAATCTGTCACTGGGGTTGGTTGAACGTTTTTGTGTGTACTCGCCGCGACATGTGGTCAAGGGTTCAAACCATGTGGTTTGAATTTAAGAAGGGGGGTATTGTCACGGCTCGTGGGCGATCTGCGTGCATGCCTGTCTACATTTTTTTTCCCCTTCTCTTTTCCCCCTTTCTCTCTCCCTTCTTTCCCCCCCCCCCTCTCTCTCTCCCTTCTCCTCCTCTCTCCCCCTTGTTCTCCTCTCTCTCCATTCTCCCCCTCTTTCCATCCCTCTCCTTCACCTCCCTCTCTCCTTCGTGCTTTTGCACGTGTGGCATGTCCCTTCTCCTGAACGGTTTTTTTTTTTTCGAACTCTGAGCGAGTTCAGGAGTCAATCTGGTTAGGAGAGAGAGATTGCTCTGGGCTGTTGAGGCCAAGCTTCGCAGAGAGACGGGTCGCCGTTCCAGCGTGCGTGCTGTAGGGCGCCGTCGATGAAGTAGTGGGGGCGTTTCCCTTTGTCACCCCTTCTTCTGTATTTGTCTGTTTCACTCTGGGCCAGTGACGTGCCTGGTGACAGGTGAGGGAGTCTGTGTTTGTTGTAACATTTAGTGATGTGACTTGTGATTAAGAGTGAGATTTAGGTTGCTTGTAAGGTTAGTGTGATGTTTTTTTAGTGGATATCTTTTAAATACAGTATTCTTTTACTTCTAAATATAGGGGGGAATTAGTAAATTTGTTGTGTTTAGGTGTAACATTTTTGCCATAATAATATTCAGCTCAGATTGTTTCAAATTTGTTTTTGGAAATGTGATATAGCCTGACTGGTGCCGTTTCAATTATTCAGAACTAGTATCATTGAAACTTGAATATTGTTATTGCCTTGTTTAGCGCAATGTATATTGCTTAAGGAAGACAAGGGGGGTGGGGTATACTTTTACAACTGGTTTAAAAAACCAGTCTACAGAGCCAATGGGGTGTTACAGGTTTTTCCGGTGTTTCTTCCCCTTCGTGCCGCTGCCTTCGACGGGTCCCCAGAACACAAGCGTGGAAACTTCCTCACTCCCGTTCCCACTCCCGCTCCCACTCCCGCTCCCACTCCATACTTCCATCTACCCCTTTTCCACCTTTCCACTGTCCCTCTGGCCGACCAGCTTCAGCCATCAAGCCACGAGTGTCCGTTTTCGGCTGTCAGCACGAGTTTGAACTCTGGCAGTGGGGTTGAGCAGCACTGGTGCTGCAGGTTGACTGTAACTTGTAGAATTGTGCTGTGTTTAGATAAAGGTTATTTTTTTGGTTTGTAATGCCTTGTTTTGTGGCGTGTATTTATTTATGTATTTTTTGCATCACCACAGTAAAGCAACGAGCTGAACTCTTCTGTGTCTCTGTGTTTGTGGGGACGTTAGCTAGTCTGGGAAGGGGTGGGGGTTCATGGGCAACCCCTTACGGGTTGTGACAGGTGTGTGTGTGTGTGTGTGTGTGTGTGTGTGTGTGTGTGTGTGTGTGTGTGCGTGTGTGCGTGCATTTTACTGATATATATATACGATTTATTCTCTGGATGTTTTCATAAAAGTATTATTTTACAATACCTTATGGTCTTAACGTGTGTACGTGTGTGTGTGTGTGTGTGTGTGTGTGTGTGTGTGTGTGTGTGTGTGTGTGTGTGTGTGTGTGTGTGTGTGTGCGTGCATTTTACTGATATATATATATATATATATATATATATATATATATATATATATATATATATATACGATTTATTCTCTGGATGTTTTTATAAAAGTATTGTTTTACAATACCTTATGGTCTTAACGTGTGTGCGCGCGCACTTTTTATTTGTTGGATGTTTTCATTTGTAAATATCGTTGTGCAATACCCTATTGTTTTAACATGAGTATGTGTGTGTGGAGGGGGGGGGGTTAGTCTATCGTCAGCTATTGGGAATTCTTATTTGACCAAGTTTTAATGTCTTTTTATGTTGCGCATGATCATTTTATGCTGGTGTTTACAACGAGCCTGTGATTGCACAACTTAATTTCCATGTGGATTAATCAAGCTGTTTTTGATTGATTTGATTGATTGATTTCTGAAGAGAACTGATACGCCTCGGAGATAATCGTGGAACCTTGACTTACTCGCAAGAATTAAAACCATTGTATCTGTTTTGTTGTTTAAATGTATGAAGGATCCACAATAAAACTTTTAAAAAAAAAAACAAGAAAGAACAAGGAAAACCAGAGGAAGCATATGAAAACAAATCCAAAAACTGTTTAACCCTTTCACCGCCAGTCAATTTAGAGTGCAAAATTCCCCTGTGCTACAAACACAGAAAATATAGAATCTAAGAATAGCTGGGGATTCCCCTCCTGTGATATGTAGAAAATATGGCCTATCCTACCACCGAACATAAAAGAGCAGTAGGTTCATGGATAACAGACCCATGATCTGGTCACCCTTCAGTGACATGGGTCCACTACCTAGCTGCTGCATAAACACGAATTTGGCAGTGTGAGGTTTAATTCGTACTTACACGTGCAAGCGCCTATTCGAATGTTTTGTTGATTAACCCTTTGACTGCTAAACTTTGGTGAAATGGGATCAGTGTGGCATAAGCTTGGCGTACAGTTATTACCTGTGGTGTACATTTCAATGATGTGACTAATGTTACTACAACAAAGGTAATGCATGTAACGCCTTCGAGGAAGAAATCCAAAGAATCCCGACTGTCACCCTGACGATCTGTTAGCTCTCTGTCTAACCTCACTGAGGTGGCAGCCCTTTGGCATGGCCAATGACAGGCACTGAGCGGCAGTCGAGGGGTTAAATGTTCTAACTGAGGATCATCAGTCCACACAGCTACTGCTCTCACCTCCCCGTCAGGCGGCATGTTGGAGAGGGGGGTGTACTCAGGTCGGTGGATGAGGGTGATGGTGAACTCCGATTTCAGACTGGGCTCGTCCATACAGGGGAAGGCTCGCCGGGCGCTCACCGGTTCGAATTTCGAGGTGGCCAGGTACCTGTAGCAAAAAACAACAACATGGCCAAGTACCTGTAGCAAAAAACAACAACATGGCCAAGTACCTGTAGCAAAAACAACAACATGGCCAAGTACCTGTAGCAAAAAACAACAACATGGCCAAGTACCTGTAGCAAAAAAAAACAACATGGCCAAGTACCTGTAGCAAAAACAACATGGCCAAGTACCTGTAGCAAAAAAACAACAACATGGCCAAGTACCTGTAGCAAAAACAACAACATGGCCAAGTACCTGTAGCAAAAACAACAACATGGCCAAGTACCTGTAGCAAAAACAACAACACGGCCAAGTGCCTGTAGCAAAAACAACATGGCCAAGTTCATGTAGCAAACACAACAACATGGCCAAGTACCTGTAGCAAAGACAACAACACGGCCAAGTACCTGTAGCAAAAACAACAACATGGCCAAGTACCTGTAGCAAAAACGACAACACGGCCAAGTGCCTGAAGCAAAAACAACAACATAGTCAAGTACCTGTATCAA
>NC_134876.1:89807581-89810081 GCF_041734735.1 Babylonia areolata
CAAGATGGTGAAAATAGCCCACAAGCAAACCTCAAATACAGAAACTAAGCGACCACATACTTTTTTTCTTTTTTTTTTTTCTTTTCTTTTTTTTTTGTCTCCATGAATTTACGTGGACTAACACAAACGTAAGTGAATCGGTTTTTTAATTCAGTTTCAATTCCAGTTTCAAGGTGTCAAAGCGTTCGAACTGATCTTTATACACTTCACTACATCTGCTTTGAAACCAAAAAAGGAGCATATGTCTGGCCTTTGCATGATTAAACCCAGCACGCTGGCCGCCCGGTCAGGTCATGCCTTGAGAGTGTGCCCAAGGTTTGCGTTCGTAAAGCATTGACAATCAAAGAAGAAAAAAACACAAATAGATAAATGCATTGAAATATAATACGGTGAAAGATACAGTGAATGATGCTCAAAAGGCAAATGACTGATGATGATAATTACCAAACCAGAAGGAAGGTGAGCAACATTCAGGGAATCTGGGCCATGTTTTCCCCCCGTCCCCTTTCAGCAGTCCACAGATCGCAGACTACTTTCCACTCGTCAAGTCCAGCACAGCCCTTCTGCTCTTTGCATTATCTAGCCAAAAGGCAGTGCCCGGCAGTGTGAGTTGTCAGCACCGATGGTACAGAATCAACAACCAGCTCAATAAAACGCCGCCAGTGTTGTCGGCACGTGAAAGCATTAAATGGTTTGTCTTGGAACGTAGGAGGTGATGATGAGTCTTCTTTCCTTCTCACCTCCCACCGAGAAATGTAGACTTTGTGTGTGTGTGTGTGTGGTCGGGTGGGATGTTATCAACCGTGATTTGAATGTAATAGTATCTTACCCACATGTTTTTCTTTTGACATAATAATTGATGTGTACATGGTGATAAGTGAAGGGTGTGTCAGGTTTGTTTGTTTGTTTTGTTTTTTGTTTTTGTTTTTTTTTGGGGGGGGGTTTGTTTTTGTTTTTTTGCTGACGGGCATTTTATGTTAAGTGAGCCTAAAGAAAATTTTCTGTTTTTGGTTGAAGCAGATAATAAAGTATTTTGAATTGAATTGAATTGAATTGAATTGAAAGGCTGTTCTTTTCCCTCCAACCTTACAGAAAATAACGATCATAATCCAGCCAACTGCACAAATGTGACGGTTATTGTTAATGCCACTCGTTTTAAAGAGATGAATTTCACAATCTTTATAACTGAACAGAGGTGAAATGTATGAAGAAGTGAAGCATACAGTGGTCTACATGGTTATACATATCTACAACTTAAATAATCTACGGAGGACAAGTACAGCAATGAAGATCATAGAGTCTGTTCCATTCTGCAGAGTTGAAGGACATGCTATGACACAGCTATGCAACCAGGAGGAAGACAGTCTATACAGTTCCAGAATTTGAAGATCACAGTCTATACAACCCCATAGAATTGAATAATACAGTCTTCACAGATCTGTGAATATATACAGTTCTACAAAGATCAAGATGCTTTCCGCACACCTCTACAGAGATGAAGACTACAATATTTACAACTCAATGACAATTTTTCAAAGATGAAACTGTCGACATACCACTCTATTTAAGAATCTCTTGAACTCTAACAGAGATTGTGGAAGCTCTAACCAGGTTGAGAAATAGCCCAAATTTTAGGCTCTTGACTACACCTGGAAAACCTTCGAGGTGGAATTCGTGATTAATTGATTGTAACGTGTTTCCAAAAATAAACACAGCTTAAAAGCAAACCAACAAAGATGGGGGAAAGAATTGTGTATCGTCTACATAACGCCACAACTAAGATGAAGATCTCAGTCTCTGGAACATCTACAACAGACGTGCACTGTTACTGCCACAGCCAGCCTGACACTAAACAAACACGCAAGGCACAACGCCCCCTTCCCCCCCTCCACCCCCCACGCCCCCCCCCCCCCCATCCCCCCCCCCGCCCGAACCCCCCACCCACCACTTCCCAACCCCACACCTTTGACTAGAAAGGAAGACATAGCCACTAATGACCGCCCCTCTCCCCAGGTGGGTGGCTTGTTTAGACGGCAGGTAAGTTGTGCGAGATGTCCCGGAGATTGGACCTGATGGCACGTGCAGGAAGGAGCCTGTGGCATGCATCCTCTGAAAACCTCTCAACATCCCTCCACTCTGCCCCCCCCCCCTTGCCCCCGCCCCCACTACTACTACTAGGCTCCAGCACCCTACATTATCCTTCCTCCTCCTCCTCCTCCTCCCAACCTCCCCACCCGCACCCCCACCCCCGCACCCTCCTGCCGTCTTGTTTTCCTTTCCACCTGCTGTGTGATGGACGGTCCTGAGTGAGTGTCAGCGAAGAGGATGGTAGCAGATTCCAGAGACGTGGTTCCAGCGTTTGTTACGTTGCTGGTAATGTGGTATTGTATGCAGGTAAACGCTGTGAGGTTTTTGGTTGGTTGGTTGGTTGGTTTTTGTTCTCCGTGTAAAACCGGGCGGTGAGGAATTTGGTCCAGCGGCTCAACGACTTCTACAAGAA
>NC_134876.1:89815081-89822581 GCF_041734735.1 Babylonia areolata
GACAAACATGAATGGTAATATATCCATTGTATCAGTTAATTGTCAAGGTCTGAATAGTTCTCACAAGGTCTGAATAGTTCTCACAAAAGACGTGATATTTTCCATTACTTGAGAAATAAGAAGTACTCTATTTATTTTTTACAGGATACGCATTTTGAAGAAAAGATGGAGAAATATGTTTCAGCAGAATGGGGATATACTTGCTATTTTTCAAGCTATACGTCAAATGCAAGAGGGGTCGCAATAATGTTTAACAATAATTTCGAATTTAAAGTGAAACGGACAATAACTGATAGTTCAGGGAATTTCATTATTCTACTTGTTGAGATGCAAAAAATTAATTTCGTCTTTGTTAATGTATATGGACCAAATAAAGATGATCCTGATTTTTATGTGAATTTAAAACAAAAAATAAGTGAAAATAATGTAGAGAATGTTATAATAGCTGGGGATTTCAATTTAGTTCTTAACCCAACAATAGATTACCATAATTATAAACATGTAAATAATCCAAAAGCAAAAGTAGTCGTTGAAAACATGATAGAAAATTTAGATCTGAATGACATCTGGCGTGAATTAAACCCAGACTGCCCTCGTTACACTTGGAGAAGAACTAATCCTTTCCAACAGGCTAGATTAGATTTCTTTTTGATCTCAGACACTGTAGTATCCTTGATAGATGATGCAGACATAGAATATGGGTACAGAACAGATCATTCAGCTATTTCGTTGAAACTTAAATTCAGCGAGAATGTAAAGCGCAATACGTTTTGGAAATTAAATACATCTCTTCTAAAGGATAAAACATATGTGGATGAAATAAATATGGAAATAAATAATGTTAAAAAAGAAAATGCTATTAATATGTATTCTGATGACACACCGGATGATGAACTGGTGTTCTCTGTTCCTGATGACATTTTTCTTGACTTTCTTTTAATGAAAATACGATCGAGAACAATTTCTTATGCTTCAATGAAAAAGAAAAAAATGATAGAAGAAGAAAGACAGTTAGAAGGAGACATCTGTAACTTAGATAAATATCAAAATAAAAATAAAGAAGATATTAAAGTTCTAGAAATTAAACAAAAACAATTACAAGATATTCGAGAGAAGCGGATGGAAGGGGTATTATTAAGGTCTAGAGCTAGATGGATATCTGAGGGAGAGAAGGTTAGTAAATATTTTTGTAATTTAGAAAAACGTCATTATGTTAGTAAACACATAGCCAAAATTATTGATCAATACGACAATGTTCTAACAAATCAAAAGGATATCTTAAATGAAGTACATAATTTTTATAGATCTTTATATGTAAATGTTGGGGTGGAACATTGTGAAATTGAAAATTTAGTGAATTATATTCCATGTTTGAATGAGTCAGAAGCAAGCGATTTAGAAGGTATGATTACAATGGAGGAAGCGGCACAAGTTATTAGAAATATGAAAAATAATAAGAGTCCAGGTACAGATGGCTTTAGTGCAGAATTTTTTAAAGTCTTTTGGAAGAAAATAGGAATATTTGTTGTTAGGGCACTTAATGCTAGTTTCAGGAAAGGAGAAATGTCTTCTGTGCAAAAGGAAGGAGTGATTACGTGTATCCCCAAAGGTGATAAGCCAAGACAATATTTGAAAAATTGGAGACCCATCTCTCTTTTAAATGTAGTTTATAAAATTGGGTCATCTTGTATTGCTAACCGCTTGAAAACAGTATTACCTAACATTATTAATGAAGATCAAACAGGGTTTATTAGAAATAGATACATTGGAGATAATTTGAGGTTGATATATGATATCATAGCTTACTTAGATAAGCATAATCTACCTGGTTTATTACTGAACATAGATTTCGAAAAGGCTTTTGACTCAATAAATTGGGATTTCATGTTTAAAGTGTTAAAGGCATTTGGGTTCAAAGAAAATATGTGTAGATGGATTAGTGTATTTTACACAAATATTAAGTCATGTGTGATTGTGAATGGTCAGGTCTCTGACTGGTTTGAAGTTAAGAGAGGTTGCAGACAAGGAGACCCTATATCACCTTATTTATTTGTAATGTGTGTAGAAATATTAGCTATAATGGTAAGGGAAAATTCGGATATCCGAGGAATAAAAATTAACGATGTTGAGAATAAACTGACCCAATATGCTGATGATACAGAATTTCTACTTGCTGGGGATAGGAAATCTTTTGAATGTTGTGTTACAACTCTTGATAAATTTGGCTGTGTCTCAGGTCTCTATTTGAATTCAAGCAAAACTAGTGCTATTTGGTTAGGGAGCAAAAAGAATTCTAAGACGCGTTATATGGAACATTTAGGTATGGACTGGAATCCTACAAGATTCCGAATTTTAGGGATTTGGTTTACTAATGATTTAAAAGAATGTGTAACTATAAACTATTCAGAGAGATTAGCAGAAATAAGATATTTGTATAAGATATGGGTAAAACGCCAGTTAACGCCTCTAGGCAGAGTAGCAATTCTGAAATCTGTTATTCTTTCCAAACTGACTCATCTGTGGTTGCTTTTGCCAAACCCACCGGATACATTTTTTAATACATGTCAACATATTTGTTATAAGTTTGTTTGGAACAATAAACCAGATAAAATTAGCCGTAAAACTGCTCATAAAAGTGTAAAAAATGGTGGCATCGGTCTTCCTGATGTTAAATTGTTTGCCTTATCTTTAAAGCTTTCCTGGATTCGTAAAGCTGAAAATTCAAATCACAAGTGGAAGCACCTCTTGCTGTGTAACTTCCCCCAATGGCCAGCTATTGATAAATATGGTCCAGAGTTTATCTTAAATTTTGCCAAATATAACCAGTTCTGGACAAATGTGTTTGAAAGTTATAAGATTTTCTTTTATAAATGTGAACCAAAAAACTCAGCGGAACTGCTTGCAGAGCCATTGTGTTATAATAATCGTGTTCAAATTGGTAGAAGGTGTATTATATCCAGACTGCTCAGTAATCATGATGTGTATTGTCTTGCACAGTTTTTTGATGATGATGGTAAAGTTTTTTCATATGTACGCTTCAAAGAAAAATATGATTTGCACATTGATTTCCTTACTTATGCTGGATATAAATCAACAATAAACGAATTAGTTAAAAAGCATAATATTCATGTGGATAGCAACAGACACACAAATACTTCGCTCTGCTTCAAACACTTGTTTTCTGTTTCTAAAGGCTCAAGACCATATTATGATGTGTTGATTGAAAATGATATGAAACCAAAATGTTGTGAGAAATGGGACTTAAAGCTTTTGATGCATCATAACTGGAAATCTTGTTTTATGCATGCACACAAGATAGTTGATGTAAAGCTGAAATGGTTTCAACTGAAAATAATACACCGATGTTTATGTACAAAAATTGTTTTAAAAGAAATTGGTGTTACAGATAATAACAACTGTAGTTTTTGTAGAGAACACAAAGATAGTATTGATCATGCTTTTTGGAAATGTAATTATGTGCAAATGTTTTGGAACGCTTTAACGGACTTGATAAAAGAGAGATGTGTAAACGCAGGAAATTTAAAGTTAACAGAATCACTTGTGCTATTTGGACATGATGTGACAATAACAACTGATGCTGTTTTGTGTTTTATAATATTGTTTGCAAAGTATTACTTATATTTATGTAAAATTGAAGACAGCCTTCCACAAATATCAGTTTTTTTGAACAAATTAAAAACTCGATATAGAATTTAAGAATATAATGCATATATTAACTTTAACCATACCATTTTCTCTGCCAGATGGCTGCCTTACAAATTATTGATCACAAATGATTAGTAACCTGTTCATGATTAACAAAAAATAACCATCCATATTTATTTTCTTTTTATTGATATTCATAAGACATGATTGAGGTGTTCACTTTCCGTAAACGTGTTCTAAGATACTTGACAGTTTGTATTCCTTGACAGCTTGTGTAAGATCTTAAGAAATGAATGATAATACTCCATGATGATAACCAACCAGTGTATAATCCAGCTGCTTGGCTGTTTCTATCCAAGTATATATGGTGTTTGTTTGTTTGTTTTTTGTTCTTTGTTTGTTTTTGTTTTCTTCTTTATAAATGTCCATTAAGATGCTGTTGTTGTTGTAAAATGTCAACCTACCAAAATGGAATTAAAAAAATGTTAAAAAAAAAAAAAATAAAAAAAAAAAATAAACTTGGCACTTTGACCTCTTATTCTGACACAACAACAAGAGGAGTCATTATTATCATTTTTTGTTCAAACAGGAACTTCTTTGGCTAAGCATGGAATTTTTATTTATTTTGCAAACGTTTTGGTGCAGATAGTAAAAAAGGGAAATTACTCTAATTAATGCTAGGGGACTTAATTTATCACAAGTGAGTTTTGAAGGCCTTGCCTCTCTTGTTTCCTAATATGTTCTCAAAAGAGCTGAGAACTTCAGTAATGAAATGTCGCATTATTGAAGATTGTGTTAGTCAGCGGATTACAATAGGCAACGTACTAAATTCATGCAAGGTTGGAGAATGGAAGTTTTGTTGCTGTTGTTGTTGTTGCTGCTGCTGTCGTTGTCGTTGTTGTTGTTGTTGTCGTTGCTGTTGCTGTTGTCGTTGTTGTTTCAGTGGGTAGACGGGTAGTCAGTGGAAGAGAAGAGAAAAAGGGATGTAAGAAAGGTAGCACTGATGGACTGAAGCTGGGCTTTTTAATTACTATAAACCATGCCTTTAACTTTCCATTTCATTCTCATGCTCGAAGACACTTATGTTTTACTCTCAGCACAATAAAGTGATCATAATGATGTAGTTTCGTCTCGTCTTGTTTTGTCTTGTCTTGTCTTGTTGTGTATTGTCTGATCTTGTTTTGTCTCGTCTAGTCTTGTCTTGTCTTGTTTTGTATTGTCTGATCTTGTTTTGTCTTGTCTCGTCTGATCTTGTCATGTCTCGTCTAGTCTTGTCTTGTCTTGTTTTGTATTGTCTGATCTTGTTTTGTCTTGTCTTGTCTCGTCTGATCTTGTCTTGTCTCGTCTAGTCTTGTCTTGTTTTGTATTGTCTGATCTTGTTTTGTCTTGTCTTGTCTCGTCTGATCTTGTCTCGTCTAGTCTTGTCTTGTTGTTTTGTATTGTCTGATCTTGTTTTGTCTTGTCTCGTCTGATCTTGTCTTGTCTCTTCTAATCTTGTCTTGTCTTGTCTGGTTTTGTCTCGTCTGATCTTGTTTTGTCTTGTCTTGTTTCATCTTGTCTTATCTCGTCTGATCTTGTTTTGTCTTGTCTCGTCTGATTTTGTTTTGTCTCGTCTGAGGCATGTTAGTATATCCAAACAGAATTCTATGTTAGAAAATAAGAAATACTTTAATGCTTATGCAATTTTGTTTTTAGTGCAGTTGATATTTAATGTCGGTGTGTGTGTGTGTGTGTCTGTAAGGGAGGGACATATATATGAGGGGTGGGGGGTTCTATGAAATGCATTTTGTTTTAATCTAAGCCATATTTACTTCATAGCTTTTATAATTTTTAGCGTGCTTTTGCATTCATATGAACACAGTGGATGTTTTCCATTGTCAGATAGCGGTTGATATGTTTTTTAAGGCATGTTTATAGTCAACTATGATGTAAGGCGCTTTGAGCAGCATTGGTGCTGGATATCGCGCCACAAAAAAAACATGTATTATTATTATTATTATTATTATTATTATCTTGTTTTGTCTTGTCTCGTCTGATCTTGTTTGTTTCGTGTGATCTTGTTTTGTCTTGTCTCATCTGATCCTGTTTTGTCTCGTCTGAACTTGTTTTGCCTTGTCTCGTCTGACCTTGTTTTGCCTTGTCTCGTCTGACCTTGTTTTGTCTTGTCTTGTCTGATCTTGTTTTGTCTTGTCTGATTTCGTTTTGTCTTGTCTCGTCTGATCTTGTTTTGTCTTATCTCGTTTGATCTTGTTTTGTCTCGTTTTGTCTAATCTTGTCTTGTCTTGTCTGGTTTTGTCTTGTCTCGTCTGATCTTGTTTTGTCTTGTCTGATCTTGTTTTGTCTTGTCTGATTTCGTTTTGTCTTGTCTCGTCTGATCTTGTTTTGTCTTGTCTGATCTAGTTTTGTCTCGTCTCGTCTGATCTTGTTTTGTCTTATCTCGTTTGATCTTGTTTTGTCTCGTTTTGTCTAATCTTGTCTTGTCTTGTCTGGTTTTGTCTTGTCTCGTCTGATCTTGTTTTATCTCGTCTAATCTTATCTTGTCTCGTCTTGTTTTGTATTGTCTGATCTTGTTTTGTCCTGTCTCGTCTGATCTCGTCTTGTCTCGTCTAATCTTGTCTTGTCTGGTTTTGTCTCGTCTGATCTTGCTTTGTCTTGTCTCGTCTGATCTTGTCTTGTCTCGTCTAATCTTGTCTTGTCTTGTCTGGTTTTGTCTCGTCTGATCTTGTTTTGTCTTGTCTAATCTTGTCTTGTCTGGCCTGGTTTTGTCTCGTCTGATCTTGTTTTGTCTCGTCTAATCTTGTTTTGTCTCGTCTGATCTTGTTTTGTCTTGTCCAATCTTGTCTTGTCTCGTCTCATCTTGTTTTGTCTCGTCTGGTTTTTGAATCATGTGGCCTCATCTAGTCTCGTCCTGTCTCGTCCCTTCTGTTGATTCGTATCGTCTCGTTTCATCTTGTCTCGTCCTGTCTCGTCCCTTCTGTTGATTCGTATCGTCTCGTTTCATCTTGTCTCGTCCTGTCTCGTCCCTTCTCTTGATTCGTATCGTCTCGTTTCATCTTGTCTCGCCTCGTCTTTTCTTGTCTGATCTTGCAGTCTTTCCTCGTCACGTCACGTCACGTCACGCCACGTCCCGGCAACTGCGCTATCGGGATTCACCGGAAGGATTCAGCCAGCCAACGTTTAGAATAGAATAGAATAGAATAGAATAGAATATGTCTATTACCAAGTGTACCGGGGTCACAAGGAATACCGCCGAGCTCGCAGTATCGTCCACTAAGCTGAAAGGGAAGGAGTGAACACGCCACCGCGCGCGGCAGCCGGTTCTCCATGTTGCTAGAGGCTGGTTGCGTACAAATATTTCACTGCTGGACAGTAGTAGAGTGTAGACATTTTCAGCAAAATATTCTATCGTTGTTTGACAATAAACTGCGACACTTGGTATGGGAAAGAGTACCATTTCTTAAAAAAAAAAACCGCACAAAATAGCAAACGATCTTTTATATCTGACATCTCTCTCTCTCTCTCTCTCTCTCTCTCTCTCTGTCTCTCTGTCTCTCTCTCTCTCTCTCTCTCTCTCGATGGTATCGTCAGTCTCTGAACTTCCTCTCGGTCATCTGGTCTTGCAGAAAAAAAGAGAGTACGGCAGCTCACAAGGAGGTGTTGAGGGGGGGAGGGGGGGATAGAGGGGTAAGGGGGTGTCGGGTTAGGGGTAGGGGGGTGGTGCAAGCTCCTTTCGCGGTTTCACCGTACGAGGGTGTGAACTTAGACATGCATGGCTTAATCTTTGAGACAAGCATATGACTACTGGTCTCAAAGGCCTGACTAAGCGCGTTGGGT
>NC_134876.1:89827581-89832581 GCF_041734735.1 Babylonia areolata
CCAGATCCTTCCCCGAGTCCTTCTGCACGACGGAGACAGCCTGAATGTCCAGTTTGTACACATGGATGAGCAAGTACTTTGTCGTCTGGTTGACAGCCACCTCCACGGTTTCATTGCCGTAAAACGTACCGTGACCGTCGTAAAAGTCGGGGTAGAGTGTGATGTCGTAATGAAGAGGGACCTGATAGGAGGGGAGTCTCAAACTCAGCCATGGTTTCACCGCGATCTCCTCCGGAGAGGGGGTCAGGGTAGTAGCAGGGGTTAAACCCGATGAGGTCGTACTCTCACCTTCATGAGGGAGGTTGGTGTGACCTTTCTGTGAACTGCCATCGCCGCTGGACTTGCTGGCCTTATCGGTGAAGTGCCAGACCAGAACGCCGACGAGGATTGGGATTGCGACGAAGAGGAAGGCCAAAACGTACAGTAGTCGTTTGTTTATCTGCACTTTACTCATCCTGTCTGCTTCTGGCTTATTTCAGCAGCAACCAAGGTGCTCTAATCTGCTGCTGCAGCTTCCTGGCCACCGCTGTAGTCTTCGCTGATAACCTGGACTTGTTGACCTGTACAATTCTTAAAAAGCATAAAGAAGTGGTAGTTGTAGTAGTAGTACTGAAGTAGAAGAAGAAGGAGGAAGAGGAGTTGGAGGAGGAGGGAGAGGAGCAGAGGGGAAACTGAAAATGGGACTGAAATCAGAAGGGGGATAAGCAGGAAGATATAGTTTCTACGGGAAGAGAACGAAGAAGAAAAAAAGAGGAAATGATGAGAACGTCAAATTGATACGACGAGAAAAATGAAGTAAAAGGGGAGGGGGTAACAAGGAACAGCATTGATACGACGAGAAACATGAAGTAAAAGGGGAGGGGGTAACAAGGAACAGCATTGATACGACGAGAAACATGAATTAAAAGGGAGAGGGGGGTAACAAGGAACAGCATTGATACGACGAGAAACATGAAGTAAAAGGGAGAGGGGGTAACAAGGAACAGCATTGATACGACGAGAAACATGAAGTAAAAGGGGAGGGGGTAACAAGGAACAGCATTGATACGACGAGAAACATGAAGTAAAAGGGAGAGGGGGTAACAAGTAACAGCACAGGAGAAGCAATGGAGGAGAAGAAATAAATAAACAGACAGACGAGGTGGATGGAATAAATCATGAATGGGTGAAGTTCCCTGGCAATAAATAAAATTCAGTTCCTTAGTATACTGTCATCAAAATAATCAACATTTTCACAGGTCGTTCAGTACAGTTTTGTGGAACTTGAAATGCTGGAACCAGGTTTGCCACCCTGTCTTTCAAAACAGAACGATGGGCTTAATTTTCCGTTAGAAGACAGAACCGGATGTACTGAACTACCCACTTTGCGTCTGTCCAAGTTTGAGATTCGGGTATGTGTTGATTCTGCATCAGTATCCAATTCCCTGTCGCCAACATTCAGCAGATTAAACGGGATAGTCATTGTTATTAGCTTATGTAACTTAAATCGTCTTTGTTTCGTGATCCAACCGCTTTTTCGTGTTTATATCGCTTTGTTTCAATTCTTATTCGTTACCTAAAGCAGATGTGGTGTGGCTTCTGTAGATCAATCAGCACACTTTATGACGCAGCCTTTAAACTGAAAGTGAAACTTAACTTTTCGTAATAATCTGTAATATACTTGAATTTGTGTAAGATCATGCCAATGCTATATTGTTTCAGTTAAATAATTCGAAAACGATTTTAAAGACCGACGGAGGAGCAGACCAGGAGTTTGGAGAGAAAGAAAAAAAGATGAGACACTAGAAAAAGACAAAACTTTTAGATGACTAAGCGATGAAGAAACTGGCAACAGAGGCTAAATGGTGATCATTAATCATGATGCTCTTGTGCTTCCTGTCCTGAGGAAGGAGGGAGATAACCTTTGGTTGTTCTGTGGTGTGCTGTCCTCTGAGCTGTATACTGTCGCTGTACAGAAGCTGTATACTGGTTATGTAGTATATTGCTTCAGCTGCCTCACTCATAGTATGGTGAGTATGCACAAGTTTTTATATTGATATGCACTTCAGTGTATGTATCCTTATTTCTACTATATCTGTGTTTGTGTATGATTTTCGATTTTCGTTCGTACCTTGTTATGTACTATCCCCCGAAAAAATTCCTTGTGACCCCGGTACACTTGGTAATAAAGACATATTCTATTCTATTCTGTTCTATTCTATTCTATAGTCATACCCGCTCCGACTGTTTTTGCCACATGTTCCTCCCATCATATATATATATATATATATATATGAAATGTGTGTATTCTTTTTCATGGTTACGGTATGGAGGAGGAGGGGGGCTACAACACAGACAGGGTGAGATAGGGAGAGAGACGGAAAAAGAGAGGAAAAGAGGGTGAGAGAGATTCAGATTCAGAGAGAGAGAGAGAGAGAGAGAGAGAGAGAGAGAGAGAGAGAGAGAGAAGGAATTGTCGCTTTTTCGTTTTCTTCTTCTGTTTTTTTGTGTGTGTGTTTGTTTTGTTTTTTTTTGGTTTTTTTTGTTTTTTTGTTGTTGTTGCTTTTGTTGTTTTGTTTTGTTTTTGTTTTTTTGTCAACTTTTTGCTGGTTTTGATTTCACTTGTTTTCCACCAGGTTGGTTGTTTTTTGTTTGGGGGGTGGTGGGGGGGGGGGTACGGTTTTTTTTATCATTTTATTTCATACTTTTATTTCATTTCATTTTTGTAATCTCCATCGGTAAAAAAAAAACAACTGATTTTCGTGTTACAATAAGGTTGGCATAGCCGATTGGTTCAATTACGATGAACAAGTAACTATTTCATAAAATCGTGACTGGATCACATTATGGAGCGATTGCTTTCTGGTGCTCAATGTTCTCCCAGGTCTGTATTCTCCCGGGTCTATGTTCCCACGGGTCTGTTTTCCCCCGGGTCTATGTTTCCCCGGGTCTGTTTTCCCCCGGGTCTATGTTCCCCCAGGTCTGTATTCTCCCGGGTCTATGTTCCCCCGGGTCTGTGTTCCCCCGGGTCTATGTTCTCCGGCCCAGGTCTATGTTCCCCCGGGTCTACGTTCTTACGGGTCCATGCTCCCCTGGGTCTGTGTTCCCCCGGGTCTGTGTTCTCCCGGGTCTATGTTCTCCCAGGTCTGTGTTCTCCCAGGTCTGTGTTCCCCCGGGTCTATGCTCCCCCAGGTCTGTGTTCCCCCGGGTCTATGTTCTCCCAGGTCTGTGTTCTCCCAGGTCTATGTTCCCCCGGGTCTATGTTCTCCCAGGTCTGTGTTCTCCCAGGTCTATGTTCCCCCGGGTCTGTGTTCCCCCAGGTCTGTGTTCCCACGGGTCTATGCTCCCCCGGGTCTGTGTTCCCCCGGGTCTGTGTTCCCCCGGGTCTGTGTTCTCCCGGGTCTGTGTTCCCCCGGGTCTGTGTTCTCCCAGGTCTATGTTCCTCCGGATCTATGCTCCCCCAGGGTCTGTGTTCCCCCGGGTCTGTGTTCCCCCAGGTCTGTGTTCCCCCGGGTCTGTGTTCCCCCGGGTCTGTGTTCCCCCGGGTCTGTGTTCCCACGGGTCTATGTTCCCCCGGGTCTGTGATCCCCCGGGTCTGTGTTCCCACGGGTCTGTGTTCTCCCAGTTCTGTGTTCTCCCAGGTCTATGTTCCCCCGGGGCTGTGTTCCCCCATGTCTGTGTTCCCCTGTGTCTATGTTCCCCCAGGCCTATGTTCTTCCGGGTCTATGTTCCACCGCTGACCACCACCTACCACTGACCACCACTGACCACAGCTGACCACTGTCTAAATGTTGACCAATACCCAAAAGTGTATGTAACATACATAGACCTGGGGGAACATAGACCTGGATGAATAAGACCTGGGGGGAAATGTACGTGGTGGAACTTAGACCTGAGGTAACATAGACCTGGGGGAACATAGACATGCTCCCGTTGGGAATGACCGGGAATTCTAGAGACTTTGCTAACTTTGCCGGGAGAAAGAAAAAGCAATCATATAGCATGTTTGCCTTTCTGCATCTAGCAGGATCTGGAGTTTTTCGCTTTTAACAAAGGCTTACTTGCAGCATTTTCCATCCCCGTCAGCCAGACAAAAAAAAAAAAAAAAAAAAAAATGCGCGCGCACACACACACACACACGCGCGCGCGCACAGAGGCATGCAGACTTGTACGAAATGGGTTTTGTTGTTGTTGTTGTTGTTGTTGCTGCTGCTGCTGCTGGTTGTTGTTGTTGTGTTGTATTTTCTAATTATGCATTGTTCGCGAATTCCCTTTCACTTAGTATAATGATGTGCTGTGTGAGTGAACGTGTGTGTGTGTGTGTGTGTGGGGGGGGGGGGGGTGGGGGGCGTGGGGGAGGGCGTGCAGTGAATAAAGAACAACAAATGTATACAGAGGACAGAAAGCCTCGGACAGATATACAGAAAAACAAGAGAGGCAAGGCCTTCAATACTCACTTGTGATACACTTTTTTTTTTTTTTAAATCTAATCGTTAAAATGTGTTCTGTATTTGTTATTATGAAGCTTCGCGTTAAAAAAAAAAGAAAAAAAAAGAAAAAGAAAAAAAGTCCTAACCAGATTCGAATTAAGTCCCCTAACATTAATTACAGAGTAATTTCCCTTTTTTACTACCTGCACCAAAACGTTTGCAAAATAAATAAAACTTCCATGCTTAGCAAAAGAAGTTCCTGTTTGAACAAAAAAATGATAATAATGACTGCTCTTGTTGTTGGGTCAGAATATCAGATCAAAGTGCCAAGTTTAGAGATACAAAAAATATAAATATAACAGTAAATGCAGTTTGCATATAATTAGGCTTCATTATTTTTTTTTTGTGCCCATCCCAGAGGTGCAATATTGTTTTAAACAAGATGACTGGAAAGAACTGAATTTTTCCTATTTTTATGCCTAATTTGGTGTCAACTGACAAAGTATTTGCAGAGAAAATGTCAATGTTAAAGCTTACCACGGACACACACACACACACACACACACACACACACACACACACACACACACA
>NC_134876.1:89845081-89895081 GCF_041734735.1 Babylonia areolata
AAAGGTGTCTCGGGAGCTTTGAAGCTGAAACTGAAACTTCCAACACTCTAAAGTAGTTGTTGTATTTACCGCTCGCTTCCCCACCAAGGAATTTCAGAACCTACGTGCGCAGACTGCCGTTGATCGTTGTATCCTCGAAATGTTGGCTATAGTCAGTCAAAGGCAAAGACAAGTAGGCAAGTGGCTGGTTTTTCTGGTGGGGTTCCTGTTGTTCGCTAACCGACTGACCGTCTTCCGTTACAGTTAAAAAGAAGGAAAAATAAGATTTGAGAAGAAAAAGAGTGTGTGTGCGTGTGCGTGCGTGCGTGCGAGTGTGTATATGTGTGTGTGTGTATTTCTGCGTTATGTGCGTGTGTGTGTGTGTGTGTATGTATGCGTCTCTGTGTGTGTGTGTGTGTGTGTCTGTCTGTCCGTGTGAGTGTGAAGGAAAGAGAGACAGATATGGAGAGATAATGATAGAGGGACTGACACCGACGCTGACAATGTTTCGGTTGACATCAGTTGATAATACTATCTTTTGGGGGCAAAGGGAACAACATATGAACAGACAACAACAACGGCGATAAAAAGAAAAAGA
Source organism: Babylonia areolata (assembly GCF_041734735.1). NCBI lineage: Eukaryota > Metazoa > Mollusca > Gastropoda > Neogastropoda > Buccinidae > Babylonia > Babylonia areolata. Next base: position 89,845,659 of record NC_134876.1, read on the forward strand.
AAACCATGAGCACACACTGCGAGAAATGGAAACAAGAACGGAAACCATTTAAGACAAGGACCGACAACCACACTAGATCCAGAGTGTTGTTGTTGTTGCTGCTGCTTTTTCAGGCATAGCTGGGTTGTAAACAGTGAAACTGTAACGTTCCCTTTGTGAACATGGTAGCTAAGAGACAGTGAGAGAGATATGGCAAGGGAGAGAGAGAGAGAGGGAGAGAGAGAGAGAGAGAGAGAATCAAATTTCAAGACTCAAGGCTCAAGATTTTAGGCATTGCCTAGTCTACACACACACACACACACACACACACACACACACACACACACATATTAACACACACGCACGCGCGCGCACGCACACACACACACACACATACGTGCACACGCACACACGCGTGCGCATACACGCACGCACGCACACACACACACACACACACACACACGCACACACATACCAACAAACCTACCAACACACACACACACACACACACACACACACACACACACAAGGAAAAAGAATAGGACACTGCACATTGTAGTACACTGGCACATACACGCAAGATACATTTCAATGCAAATTAGAAAGGCGTGAACTAAATCTAGATATATACTTAAATGTAAATTAGATAGGCAGTATCTAAAGAGGTTGTTAAGGCTGGTGAATTAAAAACCCACGCAGAATAAAGGTAAGAGACATGACCGAAGTGAGAGAAAAAGAGGGAGGGAGAGAGAGAGGGGGGGTGGGGTGAGAGACAGATACAGAGACAGACAAAGAGAGAGTTGGAGAGTTGAAAAAGATAGGCACAGGCTACTTCTCTAAGGAACGTTTTAACCAGCTGTTTAGTAATGAAACCTTTTTTTGCCTCCAGAAAGTACGGAACACGTGTTACCCGTTTCAAATGTTAACATTTTTTGAAAAAAGTTATATATTTCAAACTGTTCTTTATTAAAGTTAGCTAGTTATGTGTTAAATAGTCCAGTTGGTTGTTTGTTGTAGGTCCCTCCATGAACCTCTTTTCAAATAATAATCTACAGAAGTAGTGTATACAATATTTGGTTATTGATATTTTTTTTTTGGTCCTATTCCCGTTTCCGCCGTCCCGCCTCTCACACACACCCTTCCAGTATTATGTTTTTTCTTTCTCCAATCACTGACACTCACCCTCTCCCTTTTAGATTTTGTACTTTATCTTTTCCACATTCTGTTCTCTCTCTCTCTCTCTCTCTCTCTCTCTCTCTCTCTCTCTCTCTCTCTCTCTCTCTTCCTTTCTTAGTCCCCTCCCCCTCGCCCCCCCTCCCCTCCACTTCAACCGCCCCCTTTTTATTCGAATATACAGAAATGTCGATTTATAATTAATTAATAATAACAATCATCATTATGATAAAAATGATAATAATCCAAATAATAATAAAATTTATTTTCAGTCTAATATTATCATCTTATATGAACAGACTATAAATAAATAAACGAACGAATCTAAATACTACTGGAATTCATCCAACAGGTTTTAAGTAGTCCTGTCTGATCGCTTCGGACATTGCGTAGATTTCGGAAGAGTTATACCCAGTCAAAATGAAAGAGATACATGACACACACACACGCACACACACACACACACACACACACACACACACACACGACTCCACCACTTCAATTACGACCACCGCCATGGTCATTATCATCGCCGTCATCATCGTATCATAAAAGTCACACTGTTTGATTAAAACATAATTATGATACAGGCCCGTAAGCTCAGGCGATAGGCCTTAACATTTCTCAGAGCCGGACATGTATAGGTCAAAACCGCCGTTATCTTCTCTGTATGACAGTCAGCTTCCATTACAGATACCAAAACTTGCAAGGGTAGGCTTAAAAAAAAAAGAAAAAAAGAAAAAAAAAAGACCGATGTAACACCCGAAATAGTCCACTACCTCTAGTGTTCCCACGGAGCGTTTTTGCATGACTGAAATGACCGTCGGGAGATGCTTCGGTAACTTGAAACGCGTTCGTGCATCCGTTCATGTCTTCTTGTGCGCTTGTGTTTGTGGGTATGCACATGCGCACGCTTGCAGCAGTAACAACAGTGGTAATAGTGTTGGCGTGATTGCGTTGACAGCAGGTATAATATCATAGATTAGCTGTTTCTTTAAAAACTGTGCGTAGACAGCAGGTATAATGTCATGGATTAGCTGTTTCTTTAAAAACTGAAAAAGAAATGAGCACGGTTTGATCGTTATTACATCCGTTCCTGCCTAGTGACTGCGCGATGAACTTAACCCTTCGCTGCTGTGCTGACGTATTTGCTTGTCAGTGAAGGACTCTCACCACACTGAAATCAGACAGAACTTAAAGGTCAGGATGTCAGTCACCTGGGAAAAAAAAAAGATGAGATCTTCTTCTTCTCTGGATTGAATATTACAATTGTTCAGCAAACCAATGGTATCATTGATAAGTGCACAAAAAGTGAGAAACTGCTCTTTTGCACTCTGTCACACTGACCTCATCCTACCATGCTTCAGCAGTCACGGATTAATGCAAAATAGACAGACAGATAGACTGATAGAAAGATAGATAAATAGATAGAAATAGACAGACAGATATCTAGATAGATAGACATACATACAGACAGACAGATACATAAACATAATAAAATAGAATAGAATATGTCTTTATTACCAAGTGTACCGGGGTCACAAGGAATATTGGGGGACGGGGGAGGGGGGGGATAGTACATAACAACAATCGAAAATAAACCGAAAATCATACACAAACACACACACGTTTGAACAGAAGCTGCATATTACATGTGGATGGGGCTGATGACTAGATCTTCAGGTAGATGGTTGTTGGTTGCACAATTCCATTTATCACACTGGATTTGTTTGAGAGACAGGGCATTGACTGCTTTGTGGAAAAAGCTATTGGCGAAGCGATTGGTTTTCGTCCTTATGCTTCTGTACCGTCGACCAGGGGGGACCATCTCGAAAATCCCCAAAACGGGATGTGATTCGTCCTGGCTGATTGATTTTGCTTTTTTGAGTAGCCGCTTATAATGTATGCCTTCTAGAGAAGGTAGATCAGCCCCGGTAATCTTGGTGGCAGTTTTTACGATTCTGTTAAGGGCTGCAACTTCTGACAGACAGACAGATAGATAGATAGATAGATAGATAGATAGATAGACACACACACACACACACACACACACACACACACACACACACACACACACACACACACACACACACACACACACACACACACACGGGATGATGACGATTTGGAATGGGCACTCGATGAAGTTGATGAGGACTGGTAATACGTAGTATGGGTGAGGAAGAGGGAAGTCTCAAGTGAATCCTCACCTTCCAGTTGACGTGTCAATAAATTAACAAAAATCGCTGGGCGAACAGCTCAAGGTGGTGGGGTGGGGTGACAAGTTGAATATTACACCGCACTTCGAAATGAAATCGTCACGCCCGAAGTTTGGCCTATATAAGGCAGGTCAGAGCTCGAACTATCCGCTCAACAGGTGTGCATTCTATCTAAGCGGTGAAACATAGTTTCTCTGTTCGCACACTTGTCTGTTGTTGACGGTGGCAGTATGATTCGAACCTTATTGTTCTTGTGTTGTGCAGCTACCCTGGCTTTTGGTGAGTTGAAAAGCGTAGGGCGCGAGCGAGCGCGCGTGTGTGTGCATGTGTGTGTGTGTGGAGATTTATACACGGATGCGTGTACAAACAGGTGTATATATATATATATATATATATATATATATATATATGAGCGGATTTATGTATGTATTGTGTTCTTTGTTGAAAATTTAAAAGAGAAAACTCCGAAGTTGAAAAGAGTACCTTAATACCTAAGGTAATTATCTTCGATTACTTATATATTGATTGTTATAAGTCATACTTGCTGTCTCTCTTAATTTCTATAAAGAATTTTTATGTGGCATAATGTTGTCCCTGTTATTGTAAATTCGTAATACTCATCACACTGTTACAAGTTTATTTTCTCACTTCTTTTTTTTTTCTTTTTTTTTTTATACCTTTACTCCTTTAATGACTGTCATTTTGCAGATGATTGTTTTTCAGGTAGTCAGTTTGCACTGGTCATTTGACCGTGGGTATATTTATTAATATTGTTTTTTTTTCGTTATTTCTTCTTCTTCTTTCTTTGTTTGAATTTTTTTATTCGATGGTTATTTGGTTTGCCTCTAGTCGTTTTACGGTTTTCGTATTGTTGTTATTTATTTTGCCGGCAGTCATTTTGTCATTGTTGATTTTGTCCATTTCATTTTTAATGAGTAGTGCGGCGATTGTAGTCACTCTTCTTTGTGTATGTTATGTTTCATGGTCACTTACATATTATTATTCGTGTTGCAGAGATCGAACTTATCATTACTTGAAATACATTACAAGAAATAATTTTGTTGTTATTAATTCTATCGTGGTATTTTTTTCTGCCGATTACCATTCTGTTCTGGTTCTTCTCTTTTTGTGGTTGTTTGTTTTGTAATTACTTATTTTGTATTTATTAATTTTTGCCGGCCGTTCTTTTCTTTCTTTCTTTCTTTCTTTTTTGTGATAAATTCTGTTGGCATTAGTTGTTTGATTTTTGGGGTTTTTTTACCGGTACCGTTTTGCCTGGGGTTTTCTTTCTGTGTGTGTTTTGTTGTTGTTTTGTTTTGTTTGTTTTTTCATCGGATGTTGCATAGCAGCTTTTATGCATATTTATAATCAACACACGCACACATCGAAAGTTTGCTATAACGTAAAGGCTAAATTTGAAAGGAGGCGCAGGAAGCCGCTAGATTTTATTTGGAGAATGATTTGTGCACAGACCCCATACCTTGCTGCATAATGTCCACGAACGGCCATAATAAATCAACTATATCTATCAGCAAACCAACAATCTTCGATCCAGAATGTATCAGGTAAACGTAACTCAAACTACACGTGCGCGTTTGAAAACTTCTCCGTGTTTTTTTGTTTTTTTTTTTAATTAAAGCGAGACCAACTTCCTCGATTTCCGCCATTATCTGAAGTTTGTTGGGTTTTGGGGGAGCATGCGTTTCATGGATTCCGACAATGAGTAGCTTTTTGTTGCTGTTGTTGTGTTGTTTGAGTGTTTTGTGTGTGTGTGTGTGTGTGTGTTTGTTTGGGTTGTTGTTGTTTTGTGTGTGTGTGTGTGTGTGTGTGTGTGTGTGTGTGTGTGTGTGTGTGTGTGTTTTGTTTGTTGTTGTGTTGTTTTTGTGTGGTTTTGTTGTTGTTGTTTTTGTTTTTTTCTAAAGCGGGGGCACTGGGGGAGGGATGGAATCTTTAATCGGAGAGGCAGGTATTGACTGGTCCTTCAGTCTGCAGTTTCAGCGTGGTACAATGCGGTCCGATCCACCCATCAACGGACCATAACTTTTCCCGAAAGAACCGGACTTGTCTGGAGTGATATGTGTGTGTTTTACACCCCAAAATGGTTGTGCGACTTTGTTACGTTTTATCGCAACCCAAAAAAAGTCGTGATGAAGACTGGGAACGTTTGAAACTTTGATAGATCTGTATTATTATGCTCGGAAAGCAACCAAATCGATGTGGCGTGTTTAAAATTGATTTGTTCCGTTTCCACTACTCAACTTTCGGTTCGACACTAAAACAGTCCTTTCTGACGGTGAGCAAAAATACAATTTGGATCGTAATATATGTGCTGGTAACCCTTCATCTCTACGATCCTCAGTTATGATTTGAATCGTTATATATGGGCTTATAACCCCTCATCCCTTCGATCCCCAGTTATGATATAGATTGTTATGTGTGTACTGGTAACCATTCATCCCTTCGATCCCCAGTTATGATTGGGATCGTTATGTGTGTACTAGTAACCATTCATCCCTTCGATCCCCAGTTATGATATAGCTCGTTATGTGTGTACTAGTAACACTTCATCCCTTCGATCCTCAATTATGATGTAGCTCGTTATGTGTGTACTGGTAACCCTTCATCCCTTCGATCCCCAGTTATGATTTGGATCGTTGTGTGTACTGGTAACCATTCATCCCTTCAATCCCCAGTTATGATATAGATGGTTATGTGTGTACTGGTAACCATTCAACCCTTCAATCCCCAGTTATGATATAGATTGTTATGTGTGTACTGGTAACCATTCATCCCTTCGATCCCCAGTTATGATATAGATCGTTATGTGTGTACTGGTAACCATTCATCCCTTCAATCCCCAGTTATGATATAGATCGTTATGTGTGTACTGGTAACCATTCATCCCTTCAATCCCCAGTTATGATATAGATCGTTATGTGTGTACTGGTAACCATTCATCCCTTCAATCCCCAGTTATGATATAGATCGTTATGTGTGTACTGGTAACCATTCATCCCTTCAATCCCCAGTTATGATATAGATCGTTATGTGTGTACTGGTAACCATTCATCCCTTCGATCCCCAGTTATGATTTGGATCGTTATGTGTGTACTGGTAACCATTCATCCCTTCAATCCCCAGTTATGATATAGATCGTTATGTGTGTACTGGTAACCATTCATCCCTTCAATCCCCAGTTATGATATAGATCGTTATGTGTGTACTGGTAACCATTCATCCTTCAATCCCCAGTTATGATATTGATTGCTATGTGTGTACTGGTAACCCCTCATCCCTGCGATCCCCAGTTATGATTCGGATCGTTATGTGTGTACTGGTAACCATTCATCCCTTCAATCCCCAGTTATGATATAGATCGTTATGTGTGTGCTTGTAATCCCTCATCCATCCCTTAGATCCTCAATTATGATTTGGATCGTAATGTATATACTGGTAACCCTTCATCCCTTCGATCCTGTGTTTTCGGTTTTGTTGGTGGTGCGCAGCAGGAATCACAAATGATCCCTGAAAAATCCCCCACCCCCACCCCCACCCCGACACCCGCCATTTTTGTAGTCACTCGTTGTTTTCGTTATTTGTTTTTGGGGAGCAGCGGGTCCAGTGGTGACAGAAGAGGAGCTATGTAACCTGTGTTCGGATGTTGTCAAGGACGTGGAGGCTGCTTTCAATGATGAACAAGAACACGTGAGTCCTGTGCTGTTTTCTTTTTCTACACACACACACACACACACACACACACACACACAAAGAGAGAGAGAGAGAATACGATACTTTCGCTGTATTTGTAGGCCCTACAGTAAAGGGTTTTTGCATAATGCTGTCGGTAGACAGTTTTTAAAAATCAGAAGAAAAAACATTGTCAAATTGCAGACAACTCCCTCCTTTGTTTGTGTATCAGTTGTAACATTTATCTATCTGCTTATTCATTATTTGATAAAGATACATTTTCCACTGTTCATCTTGTGCTATGGGTGGATGCAAGTGATATGTGTGTATAACCTCGTGCACGTGTTTGCGAGTGTGCGTGGGAGAGAGAGGGAGGGAGGAAGGAGAAAGAGCGGACGGTGTAACATAATCTTATGGACGTGTCGATTTTCGTTTATATGATATTTACTGACAATGGAGGGTGGGTCACAACCAGATAAAATTTGGAACATAAAAACTGCTTTGTTGTCTCTAAATTTCCATTTCAGTGGGAGAATATCCAACACAATATAGTCGTCTGGTGTCAATGTGGAGGATTTTAGGAGAACTAATATTATTGCACGCCTGTGAAGACAAAACAGTGGCCTGGGAATGCTTTCACTTGCAGAATCCCATTGTGTGGATGCATGTTTAATGTGAGTCTCAATGTAAACATGAAAGAACATTTTTCTAGAACGAACATTTAAGAAATGCTTGATTTTGTTCAGCTGGTACACCGTTTTTGCTACATTTTTACATAACATAGAAATGTAATCAGACCATGATAGATTATTATCCACCACAACTCCAAAAAATTTATTATTGTCAACTTCTTTGATAACAGCAGTATTTATGAAAAGAGGGACAAGTTCATTGGAAATGCTTTGACGCTTCTTTCGAGTGGTAATCATCATATATTTGGTTTTCTGCGGATGAAGAAACACATGGTTTAGTTCTGACCACATAACTAACTTATTGATATTCTCTTGTAATTCTAGAGATACTTCTTTTGCATTACAGTGACTTTCATACAGGGCTGTATCATCTGCAAACATTTCACAACAAGTTGTTAAGTACAAGGGTAATTCACTAATATATATTGAAAATAGGAGGGGTCCTAGGACAGAGCTTTGAGGTACACCATACTTAACAGGTAAAAGAGCAGACTTGGATTCGTTAACTAATACCATTTGTTTCCTGTAAGATAAGAATGACGACATCATATGTAAAGTGTTAGACAGTACATAAATTCTTAGCTTTCTCTGAAGGAGCCTGTGGTCAATCATGTCAAATGCTTTGGCGAAGTCTACAATAAGGACGCCAGTGATTTCATTTCTATTAATATCACTGAGCCATTTATCCAATAGCCTGTTTAGAGCAGTATGAGAGAGAGGGAGGGCGGGCATAGATACGAATACAGATAATTAAAAAATGATAGGCCATTGCACCTCATGAAAGGGTGTAGTTCGATAATCATTTAACAATAATAACATGACTAGTCAAAGCTGACTTGGAAAATTTATGCGAGACGGACATGCGCACGGGCGGAGAGACACAGTGAGACATAGGACATATTTTCAGTCACCGTGACCTTAGTGATAAGAGAGAAACAGAGGGAGAACAAGAACGAGTTTGTTAAATGGTGGACGTTAATTACCCTTGTTTAATCTTTTTTTCTTCTTCTTCTTCTTTATTTACACCCAGCATTGACAGCATAGAGAAAAATTAAATAAAAATAATCAATGTCAAAAACGAAATCTAATAACATGGAATTATCAAAAGCATAGACAGGTCATTCGGACACGCTCACACACAGACATGTGTATTCATGATACTAAACATACATGGTTAAGAAAAAGCACATACATGCATGCACACACACATACATACATCCAAAAATTAACATGAAATTATTATATGCGTAGACAGGACATTCGGACACGCTCATAAACATACATGTGTTTTCATAATAATCAATATACATGATGGAAAAGCACATACATACATACATACATAAGAGAGAGAGATTCAGAGACAGAGACAAGAGACCAACAGAGATAGAGGCAGAGACAGCTCCCCAGTCACGGTGACCTTGGTGGGTGATAAGAGATCAGGTTCAAGGTCAGGAACGGAACAGGTGACATGGCAGGAGGCACGGACACCACGAGCAAACAGACACACAGATAACAAAACACACGTCGTTCACTCACTCACTGGCACGTACACTGTCAGTCTGCCTGCCGGCCTGCCCTGCTGAACACGTCAGAGATGTTTTCAGGGTGTTCTGGTTTTTTTTTAATTCAAACCTGTAGAGTTCGTCTTGTTGTTGTTGTTGTTCTTCTTCTTCTTCTTCTTCTCGTTCTTCTTGTTCTTCTCCTTCTCCTTCTTCTTCTCCTCCTCCTACTTCTCGTTTTTCTCCTCCTCCTCCTCCTCGTCCTTCTTCTTCTTCTACGTCAGCGATGTTTTCAGGGTGTTCTTTGTTTAATTCAAACCTGTAGAGTTCGTCTTCTTCTTCTTCTTCTCCCTTAACTCAATGAAGTCATTGGGGGTGCATGGTGGGGGCGGGGTGTGGGGATGGAGGCTGCACAGAAGAACTGTTCTCTTGATTCCTAGATTCTTCTCGAGGTCCCGTCGGTTGTGTGTCAAAGCGTTGGTTTAATTTTTTTTTCTTCATATCTTACGAATCGTTTTAGTGTGTGTGTGTGTGTGTGTGTGTGTGTGTGTGTGTGTGTGTGTGTGTTGTGATGTTTTTTTAAATACACAGTGCATGTTGTCTTGTGTACATGTCAAATGAAAATGTATGAACAGCTTTCGGGTGTTCTTTTTTTTAGGGGGAAGGGTGGTAGGGGCTCTTGATTTATTGATCACCTCCTATTTTCCATATCAGATTTTTCTTGTGGAAATGAAATCGAATTAAATTTCATTGAATGAACCAGCAAGTGTTTTATTTAAAAATCTTATTCTCAACCCCAGTTATCGTGCTGAAAACAAATTCAGATTGGTTATATTTCGTTATATATGTTGTTATATATAATGCATAATTACATACATACACATAGTTATGGTGTGTAAATGTCAAGTAAAGGGCACATGATCTGATTTGGGTGGATGGATGGGGGGATTGGGGGTCGGGGGGGGGGGGTCCGTTTTTAATTGCGTGGAAGGATCTTGATTTATTCCTCTGTACTTCTTGGCTACGTAACAAGATCCAACAGTTTTGCTAAACCCGTCCTTCAAGGAACTGTTGACGGAGGGAGGCGAAAGGGAGAAAAAAAACAAACAAACAACAACCCACAATGGACTGAAAACACAACATAACAGACAGGAAAACAATTTGCAAAAGACCTTGGCTGTGACACACAACCGACGGACCTGGAGGAATCTGGTGAACAGTCCTGTGCGGCGCCCCCAATGACTCTTCACAGAGTTAACTCACTCAGTACGGCCAGTTCTCTCTTCTCCTCTACACAGAACCCTCGGATGTCCAGTGGGTGTCTGAATGACCCAACCTTTAGCTTCCGTCGTCAGAATTGTGGTATTCTTTGTCAACATTCACCTCTTCAGTATAAGAGCCTTCCGCTTGCAATATTTGGATGATGGTAATTGGGGTGAAACGCTGTTAACGTCGTCTCTTTCGCCTTTCGTATGGAGAGAGTTAAGGGAGAAGACGGCTTCTTATTTTCCTGCATGCAAGCTGATGGGGGTCGGGTGGGAAGCTTAGCAACGATAGCTTGAAGTTTATATTCCTGCTGTACGTGAGTGACCGTGGTATCACTGCACTGGATTGTGGTACGTCTGCACCCAAGTGAAGCATAGCTGTGTGACCGCAGCAGTCCACAGAGGAAAACTCACCTGAACCTTGAACTCGTTTAAACCGGTCAAACTTTTGATAAAATTGTCACCTTCTGTCTGTTTTCCAGATCACATCTTTCTGTGGAATAATAGTGTGAATCACACTTAGACCATTGTGGTTGGGGAAAAAAATCAGTAGAAACTGAATAAAATTGGCTGAACGTACAAAATGTAGTGGATGTATATTGGAAAATAAGTATATGGATAAGTAAATGAACGAATATATAAATAAATAAATGAATAAATAGATAAAGAAAGAAAGAAATACAATTTCGACAGCTAACAAAACAATAATTTGGTGTATCGGAATTTTACTTTTCTCTGTGCGTAGGTCTGAAAGACACTCAATTTATCAAGCTAAAAGGTGCTTGACTGAATGAGATTGAAAAACGTGATGAAACTGAAATGTGTTGGACTGAGTCAGATTGAAAGGCACTGGACTGGGTCAGATTGAAAGGTGTTGTACTGGGTCAGATTGAAAGGTGTGCTGGGTCAGATTGAAAGGTGTGCTAAGTCAGATTGAATGATGTTGTACTGGGTCAGATTGAAAGGTGTGCTGGGTCAGATTGAAAGGCACTGGACTGGGTCAGATTGAATGGTGTTGTACTGGGTCAGATTGAATGGTGCTGTACTAGATCAGATTGAAAGGCATTGGACTGGGTCAGATTGAACGGTGTTGTACTGGGTCAGATTGAATGGTGCTGTACTAGATCAGATTGAAAGGCATTGGACTGGGTCAGATTAAAAGGCGTTGTAGTGGCCAGATTGAAAGGTGTACTGGGTCAGATTGAAAGGTGTTGGGCTAGGTCAGATTGAAAGGTCTTGTAGTGGATCAGATTGAATGGTCTTAGACAGGATCAGATTGGATGGTGTTGTACTGGGTCAGAGTGAAAGATGTTGGACTGAATCAAATGGACTGGGAATGGACTGGATTCGATTGAAGGTGTTGGACGGAGTAAGGCTGAGTGGGAATAGACTTGATCAGACTGATAGGTGTTGGACAGGATAAGACTGGCTGGGAATGGACTGCATCAGATTGAATGGGAATGGACTGGATCGAATTAAAACGGATGGGAATTACTATAATACAATAATAATAATAATAATGGTATTTATATAGCGCTGAATCTTGTGCAGAGACAAATCAAAGCGCTTTCGCACCAGTCATTCACACGCATGCATAACTCTAAAACTGTAGAAACTAAAGACAAGGAAGGGCAGGCATGGGAGGCTATTTTGGGAAGAGGTGGGTTTTAAGGCCAGACTTGAAAGAGCTGAGAGTGAAGTTCATTCCAATCGCAAGGTCCAGAGACAGAGAAAGAACGGCGGCCAACAGTCGAGTGTTTGAATCTGGGTATGCGTAAACAGAGTGGATCCGAAGCCGATCGTATGATCATGGTTGAATTCGGAGACAAATATTTTTTAGTCAGATATCTCTTTCTTTTTTTCTTTTTTTACATTTGATCTTATTTGGGACATTCCATTATAAAATGGAACTCATCCCCTAGACATGTTACAAACCTTACATAACCGTAACTCTGGTGGTATGCCATTGTGTCTCCCTATTTCTATTTCCAACTTATGATTATATACTTCGAAATTTGAAGAAGTTAATGATGTACTAATTATCAGGCATTTTGACATGTATTTTCTATACGAAATTCACTTTTGGAAATTCAATAGAACAAACATTTATTACTCGCCTCTGGAGCGTCTCCACATATGTTTAAAAAAAACTCTCTCAAAGCAATGTTGAGATTCTTGGGAGAAAGATTCCCTCTCTAAGAAGGACTGAGCATCCCAAACACAGTCTGTTTCTATTAAAATTTGTCTGATATTACCCACTCATTTTGAAGAATGAATATCATATCTACATTTTCTGTTTTTGATAACACTAATCTAGTCCAAAACCGAACCAGTCCAAAACCGAACCAATCTCATTTTTCACTAATGCACTAATTGGATAAATACCAGTTTCTCCATCAATCGTTTGGGTTATAGTATTCTTCTTTAGTTTGAAGAAGCGTTTCAAATTTTTCAATTCTGATTTTTCAGGTATATTTACATTTTCATAACCCCTTATTTCTACACCACACTACAAAATAGGAACAATCCTAAACTGGTACATATCAAGGACAGTATATAAAAATATATGAAAAACACACAGATACAATCACACGGATATTAACATTTTATGAGTGTGATCGTTTTTTCTGGGTATGGAAATATTTATTCTGATATGATAATGAGATTCTTATCCCGCAGTGTAGGCAGTCATATTACGTTTTCGGGGGTTGGGGGTGCAGTGTATGTTTTTGTATGACGAAGATGACAATGATGATGCTGATAATGATGATTATGTTAATATTCATGATTATGATGATCATGATCATGGTAGTGGTGCTGGTGCTGTGATGATGATGATGATGTTGGTGATGATGATGATGGTAATGATGATGATAATGATGAGAGAGGGTATGTGACGCGGCGGGGAGGGAGAGAAGGGAGGAGTGTGATGATGATGATGATGATGATGATGATGATAACAGAGTGGCGGTGCAGTAAGAAAGGGTGTGTGACGACGTGGGGGCGGGGAGGGGGGGGGAGAGGAGGGAGGAATGTGATGATGATGGTGACGGTGATGATGATGACGATGACAGGCCGGTGTGGCGGTACAGCTGGAGAGGGTGTGTGACGCAGTGGGCAGGGAGAGGAGGGAGGAGTGTGATGATGATGGTGACGATGATGATGACGATGATGATGACGACGATGACGATGATGATGATGATTATGATGATGACGATGACAGGCCGGGGTGGCGGTACAGCTGGAGAGGGTGTGTGACGCAGTGGGCAGGGAGAGGAGGGAAGAGTGTGCCGATGTCCTCAACGGGCTGACCGACGACATTCTGTATCATCTGCTTCAGGACATGGTCTGTAGCTCTGTTTTCCTTCCTTCGTCTTCTCTCTCTCTCTCTCTCTCTCTCTCTCTCTCTCTCTCTCTCTCTGTCTGTCTCCGTATCTTCACGAGCCATTGTTTCGATCGGTCAGGTTGTTTGTGATGAATTCTGAAAGCGGCAGAGAATTACGAAGAAAACATTCGCTCAAGAAATTGTAAGTGCATCCCTGCTTTAACAGTCAAATATCTAGGGAAGAGGTCATTGAAAGCATAGCATCTAAGGGCAGGAAAAAGCGCGGTACCAGATAAGATAGTGAAATGTTAACTCATGCCAGCTCGGTTGTGATTGATTTTCTTGTTATTTTGTTCAACAGATCATTTTGTAAATGGGTCTTTTCCTGCAGAATGGGCAAAATGTGTTGTCGTTCTGATTCATAAAAAGGGAGATACTGATAATCCTGATAATCATTTTGGAATAGCCCTCACAAGTATGATAAATAAGGTGTACACTTACATTTTAAACAGAAGATTAAATAAATAGACAGAAAGTGAAGAAAAGATAATCGAGGAACGAGCAGGTTTTAGGGCGGGGTATAGCACTGTAGACAATAGTAGACAATGCATTAGTACAAAAATATTTGCTGAAGAATACTAAACTTTATGTAGCATTTATTGATTTTAGAAAGGCTTTCGATTCTGTAAATCGAAATATATCATGGGATGTATTACGTAAAAGTGGCATTAATGGGAAATTGTATAAAGCTGTTAGAAGTATGTATGATTCAGTGTTGGCTTGTGTACGTAATAAAGGTACTTACTCTGATTACCTGGAATGCCCACGCGGAGTAAAACAATGTTGTCTGCTTAGTCCCCTGATGTTTTCATTTTTTTTATAAACAAATTAGCAGTGGATCTGTCACAGAAAGGTAAACACGGCATTCAAATGATCCCAGGAGCAATAGAATTATTTCTTTTATTATTGCAGATGATATTATTCTTTTATCAGATACAGTCACTGGATTACAAAATCAACTAAATGTATTAAAACAGAAAGCTGGTCGATTATGCCTGTCAGTTGATTTGGATAAAACAAATGTGATGGTATATCGAATGGGTGTGTGGGGGGGAAGGGGGTGGTGGCATCTTTCTGCTCACGAAAAATGGTTTTATGGAAATGCAGATGTAAAGGTAACGAACTCTTACAAATACTTAGGACTTTATTTTACAATAAAACTAAGTTTGAAGCATCTTTGGGAGGAATCATGTAGAAAAGGGACGAAGGGGGTCATAGAAATAATCAGATCGCTAAGAAAGTTAAATTGCATTGATCTTTGTATATTTTGGAAATTATTTGATACCCAGATAGAGCCTATGTTGACTTACGGGGCAGAAGTTTGGGGTCTTTACAACAATAATGATATGGAAAAAGTACACTCATTTGCTATCAAGCGTTCCCTTGGTATTCCACTTTATTCATCAGATAAGATTTTGTATGGAGGGACTGGCAGATATCCACTGCATTTGAATATTGGATCAGGGTAATTCGTTTACCAATGCCAAGGCTCTGTAGACAAGCATATGAGATGATGTTGGTACAAAAGGAAACAGGAAAGCAAAACTGGGCATTGTGAAGAAGGAATTAACAGAAAACGGATTTGGAATTGTGTGGTTGTGTCAGGCCGTAGTACATGAATATGGGTTTATTTCTGAACTTAAAGGTAGACTGATTGCTTCATTCAAACAAAACTGGCATTCACAAATGGAATGCATGAAAAAAATACAGTTGGTTCTTTTCATTCAAAAGTATTTTCTAAGCAGAAAAAAATATTATGATAATATCAAACAAGTGGCACAGAACAAACCTAGCCAGGCACTTGGCTTTAATGCCAACAAAAGATGGTTTGAAACTGGCACATCAACACAGATTCCCTGTCCAATATGTAACTTAGCTATTGATGATGAAAACCATTTTGTGTTCGAGTGTAAATCTTATGAGTTTATTCGTAAAAATATGTATTCTTTTTGAGAAAGAGGTGCTAGAAAGAGAAGATATGGTAATGTTGCTTCGAACGAATGATGAAGATATCATAAAATCATTGGCTAAATATATTTCTGAAGCATGAGATCTCCGAAAGAAAACGATAAACAGTAGTTCAGATGCCCAAACATGAAAAAAGTACAAAATTACATTGTGACTGTTATTAGTCACTCTCAGAAAAAAAAAACTACTATCGTAAGATATGTCATTTGTTGATAATTTGATACATACGCATGAATGTGTGCATGTGGATTATGGATGGTCGAGCTGACCAATGTTTCATGTTCGTCTAATTTTCTGTAATTGCGCTAACTGTGCATGTGTTTAGAATATCTATTTACAGTTTGTTTATTTGTTTGATCTTATATCCCTTGAAACTGTGTTTGTACCCCCCTGTCATGAGGACTGTACAGTCAATGACAGTAAAACATCAAAGCGTCAAAGCATCTGTGTGTGTGTGTGTGTGTGTGTGTGTGTGTGTGTGTGTGTTTGTGTGTTTGTGCGTGTGTGTAACATTTGAATGTGTGTGTTTGTGTGAGTATGTTGTGTGTATGTGTGTGTTGTGTGTATGTGAATGTTACATGCACGCGTGGGCGCGCGCGCGTCTGTGTCTGTGTGTGTGTGTGCGCGTGCGCAATGTGTTGTGTGTGTGTGTGTGTGCAATGGTGTGTGTGTGTGTGTGTGTGGTGTGTGTGTGTGTGTGTGTGTGTGTGAATGACTGTGAGTACGAGTGGTGTGAGTGATTTGTGCATCAGCTGCGCGAGTGCAGAGTGTTGGGCACATCGAGTTTGTTTTCGCAAGAATGTGCGCTGTATGAAAATAAGCAATGGTAATAATGATGATTTATCATTATCATTGATATCATCTTCTTTTTTAGTTGTAGTAGTATCATTATCATTTTTATTATCATCATTATTATCATTATGATTATCATTATGATGATGACCATTGACAGACACCCAGTGACCTGTGTGTGGCCATGACAGCATGTCCGGCAAGCACGGACGTCCACACGCAACAAGTGCCAAGAAATGTCCAGGTATGCCTCCTCCTCTCTTTTAGTTGTGACTCGTGCGTGTGTGTGTGTGTATGCGTGTGTGTGTGTGTGTGTGTGACTGTGTCTGTGTGTCTGGGCTGTGCGCGCGTGTGTGCGTGTTTGTTTAAGTGTGCATAAATGGGTATTTGCTTGTGTTTATGTGGGTGTGTGCATGTATGTATGTTTGTATCTATCTATCCATCTTTGCGTATGTGTGCGTGTTTTTGGTTGGTTGGTTGGTTGGTTGACTGAATGTGTGATTTGATTGAGGGATTGATTGATTCAGCGAATGATTTAGTGAGCTTGCGAGCAGGCGTGCGAATGAGTGAGTTGGTGAGTGAGTGAGTGAGTGATTGGGTTAGTGGGGTGAGTGAGAGCACAGGTGAATGAGTGAGTGAGCGAGTGAGTCAGTGAGTACTTTATCGCTCTATGGATGGATGCATGGATTGACTGATTGATTGATTGATTGGTTCATCGACCGATCTATCCACTGAATGGCTATGGTTGACTGACCTGTCCCCAGAGGGTGGAGGAGAGAGAAGGGAAGGGGGAGGACGCATGCGAGGTGTGCGAACTGCTGGTTCAAGTCGTGGACGCGGCCCTAAGGAACAAGAGCTCTCCGGCCGCGGCCAACGCCACGGTGTACAAGTTCTGTGACAGCCTGCCCCATGGCCTCCATGACACCGTGAGTAACACAAGATACAAGCACAACGGGGAAACTTTATTATTACAGATTACAGAATACTTTATCATCTCCACAAGAGAAATTTCATTTGTGGTGTAAAACACATAAACAATACACGGAAATCACAGTCATTCAACATGTATACATAAGAGACAAAATGTTCAGATGGCAACCCATGCGTACAATAAATAATCACAGTAGATAACAACAACACAACCGAAACCTTTAAAATGTAACTTAGAGTAAATCATACATACATCATCACAGCCGTACATGTGCAACACAAAATCAGTTAAAGGATATGAATAAAATAGGCGTGAAATAGCATACTAAAAGTAGACATAAGACATAAAAAGATTATAATAACAATACTTTGATTTAAGATGTCACATTCCACAAACACACATTCTGGCATACATCTTTTATCACAAATCTGATTATCAATTATTGCTGTTTAACGGCTGAATTGAGGTTGGTATAAAGCTGCATTTGTTTATCTGTCTGTAAAAAGAGGAACTGTAGACACATTTTGCTGATAAAATGTGACGAGTCATTCCTGCTGCTGGTGTCGCGATCATCTCCCAGTGCTGCTGTCAGTTACTGCTGCTACTGCTGCTGCTGTTTTGAGTGATACGGATTCTTATATAGCGCCTATCCTCTGTCGGAGACCAAGCTTTAAGCGCTTTACAAACACGGGGTCATTTACACAACAAACTGCCTACCTGGGTACAGCCGACTGACGGCTGCCATTTGGCGCTCATCATTCGTTTTACTGTCTCATTCAATCAGATTTTCAGGCACGCACACATACACACTCAGACAAACATGTAACATTTAACATTTTTTTTACGTGTATGACTGTTTTGTTTATTTACTCCGCCATGTAGGCAGCCATACTCCGTTTTCGGGGTGTGCTTGCTGGGTATGTTCTTGTTTCCTTAACCCACCGAACGCTGACATGGATTACAGGATCTTTAACGTGCGTATTCGATCTTCTGCGTGCGAAAACACACGAAGGAGGATCAGGCACTGGCAGGTCTGCACATATGTTGACCTTGGAGGTCGGAAAAATCTCCACCCTTTACCCACCAGGCGCCACCGAGATTCGAACCTGGGACCCTCAGATTGAGAGTCCAACGCTTTAACCATACGGCTATTGCGCCCGTTGTAATTATTGCTGCTGCTTTTGTTGCTGTCATTGTTGTAGATGTCACTTGCTGCTGCTTCTATTGCTCCTATCACCTATTGCTGCTGCTGTTACTACGGTTGCATACTGCTGCTGTTGTCACTGCTGCTCCTGCTGTTGTTACTGCTACTGTTACCACTGTCACTGCTGCTATTCCTGATGTGAACTACTGCTACTGCTGCTCCTGCTGCTGTCTCTGTCGCTTACGACTGTTGCTGCTACTACTGCTCCTACTGGCCGTTGTTGTTTATTTATTTATTTTATTTCAGTTGTGTTTCAGGATGCTTTTTTTTCCTGCCTAAATCTTTCCCTTTTACCTGAAGATTGCCGCGGGTGTTGTGTATTAGGAAAGCTTGTATGTAGGTTAGTCGTTTGATTTGACTCTACGTATTATCTATTGACGAACATTTGAGTGTCCCTAAGGAAAGTTTCCTGTTGTAATTATTTGAGGCATGCAGACAGTACATTGTATTGAACAGAACTGGATTGAACTGAATTATTTAACCCATTCTACGCTGGGGAGTTTACAATCTCAACAGGCTTCCATGCAATATCGATGCGGAAAAATCGCAGAAATACACTGTTGTTTTTTTTCTTCCAAATTAGGTGTAGACACGCCCAGAAATTATGCGGTAGAAGTAAGTAAATTCCCTTTCCTTATGATTTATGCGCATGTACGAACACGAAAAAAAACAAAACCGTTTTATTGAAACAAATGTTGACGCCAGAACAATACTCGGGCGAAGGGCCGAATGAGTTAATACCACTACCACTACTAATTGGTGTGTTCCTGCAGTGCATCACCTTCGCCCCTCTCATCGTGGACATGCTGGTACAGGGGGTGGACCCTGTGGGAGCCTGCACCAACATCGGTCTCTGTCTTGACGGTAAGTTGCTGGAAGGAAGGCGGCGGCAGAATGGTACCCCTTCAGTGCCAAGCACGTATCACGTACGTGCATAGTGACGTCCCTGATGACGTCATCAGAAGAAGGGAAATAACTCTGGAAAGCTTAAAGTTCACACGGTTTTATCTAGAGTGGTATATCTCCAGACCATTTTCTCAGTTTTAGGTTTGTTGTTTTTGGATGTTGTTTAATGACGAAACATCGCTTTCTACTGTTTTTTCCCCTGGCACTGAAGGGGCACTGAAAAGGTTTCAAGCGCGTATCAGCCACTACAGTGTCCGTGAGACAGAGTCAGGGTTCAAATCCCGGTCTCGCATTTTCTTCCCTCTCAAGGTTGACAAGAAAATTAAACTGAGCGTCTGGTCAGTCGTTCGGATGAGACGATAAACCGAGGTCCCGTGTGCATTACGGCGAATACCATTGAAGACTATAGGTAGTTTTCGTGACAGTTTTAAGTTACCTCGTATTAATCACGTGTCTAAGGGTGACAATAATCTAATTCCATACATCCTTTTATTCAAACCGTAAATGAGTTCCTGTTTATATGGCAAATTATTTAGCTTGATGGAGACAGACAGACAGACAGACAGAGACAGAGAGAGCATATACAGTTATAAAGTAGACTACAGAAAAAGGAGACAAAGGTAGTATTCAGTACATGAAAATACATAATATGTTATAACATGATACTGACAGTCAATGAGAGGTGTTCTACTGTGTCTTAAAAAGTAAAGAATGGAAGTCCTTTTCTTCTGAAAGATCAAAACCTTTAATATAACTTTAATATAACAATGTGGCTTTCTGTTTGAAAAGTAAAGATGCAAGAAAGAGAAGTGTTGTTTTTCCGTGTGTGTGTGTGTGTGTGTGTGTGTGTGTGTGTGTAATATGCTCAAAGGAGGCCAAAAAAAAGTCATTTTAGCTGTAAGTAAGATGATTAGATTTGCAAATGTTGCCTAGTTATACTTTTGGAGTTAAAAGACATTTGTGTTTTCTCAACTTTTGTGTGACATTGTTGTGTATTTGGAAATGTTTGTTCTGGGCATGAACAGATTATTTTGCAGTAATCCTCCATACTCCAATAGGAGTGAAAGGATAATTAAAACTTGAAGCGTGTGTGTGTGTGTGTGTGTGTGTGTGTGTGTGTGTGTGTGTGTGTGTGTGTGTGTGCTGTTGCCGTTATTGCGTTGTGGCGTGTGTGTGTTTGTGTGTGTGTGTGTGTGTGTGTGTGTGTGTGTGTGTGTGTTTCAGCGCCCGTGCCAGTTCACCAGGAGTATCCTTCTGTCAACAACATGCAAGCCCAGGTGAGATATCAATGATTCAGTGCTTTTGGTAAATACCCTAAAATCGTTGAATAAGAGTACACACACACACACACACACACACACACACACACACACACACACACACACACACACACACACACACACACACGAGCATACTTTGATATCAGCCTATTAGGTTACGTGGTTTTACTTTTGTTTTCACTTCTCTGGAAAGAAGAGTATTTTTTTCGTTTGATGATAAAACAATCAACTTTTTTCTTTGATGATAAAGCAATCAGTGATTACAAATTTTACAAATTAAGCCTTTCAGAAAGCATTCAGAATTGAGTTCTTCATCAAAATTCCAGAATCACACATAACTTGTTATCAAGAGTGAATTTTTTTAAAGATAAATGGACTCACTATCCACAACTAAGATATGTATCAAAAAACAAACCAATGGAGATAATTTACAAGCTGGTGAATGCAAAGAAAAAGCTGTTCTATCCCTTTTACGCAAATCGGACAATAACACATTTTAACTCACTCAGTACGGCCAGTCCTCTCTTCTCCTCTACACAGACCCCTCGGATGTCCAGTGGGTGTCTGAATGACCCATCCTTTAGCTTCCGTCGTCAGAATTGTGGTATTCTTTATCAACATTCACGTCTTCAGTATAAGAGCCTTCCGCTTGCAATATTTTGATGATGGTAATTGGGGTGAAACGCTGTTAACGTCGTCTCTTTCGCCGTTCGTATGGAAAGGATTAAAACACTGTTGTTGTTTTTTCAGACCTCATACAGCACTACACTGTTCAACCAAATCTGTGGAATCATGTGTATCATATTTGCGTTCTAAAATCAACCTGTCTGTTCAGCTTCCCTCTGATGGCCCGTACTGTGAGCTGTGTGAGCTGTTGGTCCAGGAAGTAGACAAGTACCTGGCGGAAAACTCAACAGAAGCCGCCATCAACGCCACCGTCTACAAACTGTGTAACGACCTGCCTGACTCTATCAAAGACACGGTGAGTACAACTTTTTCACGAGTCCAGACATTTGATGTTTTCATTCCTTATCTGTTGTGCATGTGTGTGTGTGTGTGTGTGTGTGTGTGTGTGTGTGTGTGTTGTCCTGTGTTGTGTAGTGTTGTGTTGTGCATGTGAGTGAGCGAGCGAGAGACAGACAGATTCGTACCTGTATGAGATATTTTTTTGTTGAACAAATGATTGCTGTGCAGTGCCTGTCGTTGGCTCCACTGGTGGTGACAACACTGTCCAATGGTGTGGATCCCAAACAAGCCTGTACATTCCTCACACTGTGTTCTTCCTCAGGTACTTGACGAGTAACACGTGTGTGTGTGTGAGCGTGTCCGTGTGTGTGTGCGTGCGTGTGTGTGTGCATGTGTGCGTGCGTGCGTGTATGTGTGGGGGGGGAGGCAGGGGGAGGAGGGGGGGGGGGGGGCTTGTGTGTGTTCAACAGTCAGACAAAAACAGACAAATAAATGAAGATAATATCAGCATTGTTGGCAAAATATAGTATTCAGCTTCCATTCAACTTACTTCGATGTCATTTAGTTAGCTGTTCAACTCACTTCCATGTCTATTTGTTTCAGAGTTGCCATCAAAAGTAAAGGTAAGGTACTATTGTAGTTATGTGTGTGTTCACTTTTTCATGTTTAAAAATAGTAGCTCTTCCTTTTGTGTTCAGATTTTCATAGTATCAGATCTTAACTATTTCAAATATATACTGGTTATTTTTGTGGGTAGTGTCATCGTTTTGTATTCACACTTCTGTTTCTTTTGTAAATATCGCTTGAAACGTGAATGTAGTATGTAAACAGTATCCCACATTATGTGTGTTTAATCATTACGTCATTCTGAAAATCTGCTATTATAATATATCACAGTGAAGTCAAATGTAGGTGACAATGGCTAAGGCAGTTTGTTTCATTTATACACGTGTTGATGATTTCCATTATCATCTTAATTGAAACACCAAAAGCGTTTCCTTTCAATCATTAAATTTTGTCCATTTTGATATCAGGCAAGCACTCTCGTGGCTCATTCAGTTATTTCTTGTCAATGTTTGTCTCGCCCTTTCTTTCTCTTTTTTTTATCTCTGTGCCTCCGTCTCTGCCTCTGTCTGTCTGTCTGTCTCTATCTATCTATCTATCTATCTGTATATTTGTCTATCTATCTATCAACCTATCTCCTCCATTCTCAGGCGTAGTTTTTATCTCCGTCTATGTCTGTCTGTCCATCAATAAATCTCTAAATCTTACTCTTTCTCTCTCTCTCTCTCTCTCTCTCTCTCTCTCTCTCTCTGTTTGTGTCTTTCTTTGTCTCTCACTCTCTGATTCTATTTCATTCTCTTTCTTCCCAAGTCTTATTTTTCCGATGATAAAATGATGGAATGAATTATTAGTAAAGTACAAATAAAACTCTCCCTTTTTTATCACTGACAATTTAATGAAACGCACAACTCATCGGAAAACACGTATGACAAGTTCTGCGTACATCAGTACGCCAGTCTTTGCTCCAAAGACTTCAGAAAACATAAAGGTAGGTGCCTGGTGATGGTGTTGCAGCGTGTGTCGGATGGCCCGGTCTGTGAGCTGTGTGAGCTGTTGGTCCAGGAAGTAGACAAGTACCTGGCGGAAAACTCAACAGAAGCCGCCATCAACGCCACCGTCTACAAACTGTGTAACGACCTGCCCGACTCTATCAAAGACACGGTGAGTCACCCACTGCATTATCATCATCGTCGTCGTCGTCGCCACCGTCATCGTCGTCATGGAGCCATTTGGAAAGAAGCACAATAAGAATTTTTACTTTCTGGATATTAACATTTATTTGTTGTTGTTTTTTCTTTGTTTTGTTTTTTAGTCTCGAACGTACACACGCACACACACGCGTTTGTGTGTGGGCGTGTACATGCGCGCGCGCGCGCGTGTGTGTGTGTGTGTTTGAGTCTGTCTGTTTGTGTCCGTGCGAGAGAGAAAGAGGGAGGGTGTTATACCTGTATGAAATATTGTTGAACAAATGATTGCTGTGCAGTGCCTGTCGTTGGCTCCACTGGTGGTGACAACACTGTCCAATGGTGTGGATCCCAAACAAGCCTGTACATTCCTCACACTGTGTTCTTCCTCAGGTACTTGACGAGTAACACGTGTGTGTGGGTGGGTGTGTGTGGGTGTGGGTGTGTGTGTATGTTTGCGCGTGTGTGTGTGTTTGTATGTAGCCTATGTGTGTGTGTGTGTGTGTGTGTGCGTGTGGTGTTTCTCTGTGTGAGTGTGTTTTTTTTTGTTTTCATTGTTGTTTGTTCTTTTTTGTTTGTTGTTGTTGTTGTTTTGAGGTGTTTTTTTCTGTTTGTGTGTGTTTGTGTGTGTTGTGTGTGTGTGTGTGTGTGTGTGTGTGTGTGTGTGTATTCGAGCGCGCGTGTGAATTTGTGTGTGCAATGGATCAAACAAAAAACAAACAAATAAACGAAGATACTTACAAAGATAGACTCATAGTACTTGTATTGCCATCTAACTCAATTCAATGTCAATTTGTTTCAGATTTTAAGTCGCCATCAAATGTTAAGGTAAGATGCAAATGATGTTCATTGCTTTTATCATCGTAAGTCTCTGTCTCCATCTCTCTTTCTCTCTCTGTCTCTGCCTCTCTCTCCCTCGCTCCCTCTTTCTCTCTCCCTCTCTTTCGATGGTGGCAGAATTGTTCAGACGCTTATCTGCCAATACTGTGTCCATGAGGTTCACAGTCTCACCCTTTCTCCCTAGTTTGAGTGGAAAATCAAACTGAGCTTCTGGTCATTTGGATGAAGCGATAAACCGAGATCATGTATGCAGCACGCACTTGGCGCACTGAAAAAGGACCCATGACTACATAAGTGTTGTCCTAGAAATCCACTCTGTTAGGTATACATATAGGCCTACATGCACTCAAAGTCCTATCAGCCCGTATGGTTACACCGCTGGTTAGTCATCTCCCCAGCAGTTGTGGTGTAGCGTATATGGCTCCGTCCGAATGCAGTGACGCCTCCTTAAGAAACTGCAACTGAAACCATCCCTTTGTTTGTATTTTGTTCTCTTTTTTCAATGTTGCTCTGTTGATAAAACCATTTCAATGGTGGACGAATAAAGTTCAAATGAATCCCCTTGTTCTAACTAACAACAGGCATACATGATAATAAGACACACAACCGATTGGGAAAAACGTTTGACAAGTTCTATGTACATCATTACGCCAGTCCTTGCTCCAAAGACTTCAGAAAACATAAAGGTCGGTGACTTGTTATGGTGTTGCAGCGTGTGTCGGATGGCCTGGTCTGTGAGCTGTGTGAGCTGTTGGTCCAGGAAGTAGACAAGTACCTGGCGGAAAATTCAACAGAAGCCGCCATCAACGCCACCGTCTACAAACTGTGTAACGACCTGCCCGACTCTATCAAAGACACGGTGAGTCACCCACTACATTATCATTACTATCGTTATTATTGTTATTATCATCATCGTTATTATCATCGTCAGTATTCAAATATAATTCACAGCAGATAAAAAGTCTGTCCAAAACGAGAGCTGGACGAATTATTCTGCACAGAGATAAAAAAAAAATCCTGAAGAGCAGTAATTTTGATGATGTCAGTTTTCTTTGTCCGTCAATGTAGGGGTTGAAATTATAAAAAAAAAAAAAAAAATCACTCCTGTGTTATGTTAGGAATATTTGTTTTTCCATCATAATATTCTGCAATCATGGATGAACAAATTTGGAATTTTGACTTTCTGGTTGTTGACGTTTATTAGTTTCCTTGCTTTGTTTGTTGGGGTGGGTTTTTTTTTTTTTTTCCACGTGCACATGTGCTCACACACGTGCACGCGCGTGTGCGTGCGTGCGTCATGTGTGTATATGTGTGTGTGTTGTGTGAGTCCGTGTGTGTATGTGTTACTGATATGTTGTATGTGTGAGTGTGTGTGTGTAAGTGAGTGAGTGAGAGAGAGAGAGAGAGAGAGAGTCGTACCCGTATGAAATATTGTTATACAAATGATTGCTGTGCAGTGCCTGTTGTTGGCTCCACTGGTGGTGACAACACTGTCCAATGGTGTGGATCCCAAACAAGCCTGTACATTCCTCAAACTGTGTTCTTCCTCAGGTACTTGACGAGTAACACGTGTGTGTGTGTGTGTGATTGTGTGAGTGTGTGTGTGTTTGTGTGTGTGCGTGTGTTTGTTTGAATGCATAAGTATGTATCAATGTATGTATATATATATATATATATATATATATATATATATATATATATATATATTGTGTGTGTGTGTGTGTTCGCGCGCGTGTGTATTTGTGTGTGCAATGGATCAAACAAAATTTTAAAAAATATACAAAGATACATAGAAAGATAGACTTATAGTATTTGTATTGCCATTCAACTCACGTCAATGTCATTTTGTTGCAGACTTTGGGTCCTCATCAAATGTTAAGGTAAGATGCAAGTTGTTGAATCTACATTGCTTATATCCACATAAGTTTCTGTCACCATCTCTCTCTCTCTCTCTCTCTCTCTCTCTCTCTCTCTCTCTCTCTCTCTCTCCTTCAGAGTTCAGATGTTTTTGCCGCAGGTTATTGTAAAGGACACAATTGTTTATAAAATGGTTTTCATCTTCGATTACATTACAACGTTTACATGCGTAATTTGAATTACATTTGAATGTTCTTCTAAAAAATGATCCATTTATTGGGAGCAAACCAAGCCGTAATTTTACCAAACAGTCCCTAAAACACTTTTTATCCACATATTCAAAATATTGCTCACACTGAAAACCAGTTTTAAACAGTCTGTAGTTATGATATATATCTTTAGACATTACTGACTCGTCCCACTCCTGCATAAATATATCTTTCATTCTTTGCTTAAATAATGACAAAAATGTTTGCTCACAACCAACTTAGGTCAATCGTATGTTCACTTGATGAAGAATGGTTCTGTTTACAGTATTCGTAAACTATGCATTTATATATTTAATGCCCTGAAGATACGACAGGAATTCTGTGACAACAATGATGAAAGTTAGAATTAATTTACTATGCACGAGAAACACTTTTGTTGTACAGGTTAAGTTAGTACGTATTTTACATTTTGTTGTGGCTGAGTGATCACCATATTGTGTACTTTTGACCTCTTTCTAGGGGCCGGAGGCCTGGAGATTAAAGTTTTGTTCTTGTTCTTGTTCTCTCTCTCCCTCTCTCTCTCTCTCTCTCTCTCTCTCTCTCTTTCGATCCCTCTCTTTGGATGGTGGCAGAATTGTTAAAATGCTTATCTGCCAAAACTGTGTCCATGGGGTTTCAGGTTCGAATCCCAGTCTCGCCCTTTCTCCCAAGTTTGACTAAAAATCAAACTGATCTTCAGGTCATTTGGATGAGGCGATGAACCGTGTTCACGTGTGCAGCACGCACTTCGCGCACTGAAAAAGAACCCATGACAACATAAGTAAATCCACTCTTTTAGGTATACGTATGCATGCACTCGAAGCCCGACCAGTCCGTGTGGTTATCCCAGTGGTCAGTTATCTCCCAAGCAGATGCCGTGTAACGTATATGGCTTTGTCCGAACGCAGTGACACCTCCTTGAAAAACTGAAACTGAAACTATCCCTCTGTTTGTATTTTGTTGACCTTTTTCAAAGTTGTGCTGTTGACAAAACTATTATAATCATGGAGGAATAACGTTTACATGAATCCCTTTTTGAAAGAAACAGTACGCACAAATGATTGGGAAACACGTATCACAAACTTTATGTATATCAATACACCAGTCCTTACTCGAAAGACTTCAGAGGACATAAGGATTGGTGCCTGGTGATGGTGTTGCAGCGTGTGTCGGATGGCCCGTACTGTGAGCTGTGTGAGCTGTTGGTCCAGGAAATAGACAAGTACCTGGCGGAAAACTCAACAGAAGCCGCCATCAACGCCACCATCAACAAACTGTGTAACGACCTGCCCGACTCTATCAAAGACACGGTGAGTCATCCACTGCATTATCATCATCGTCGTCGTCATCGTCACCGTCGTCATTGTCATCATTATCATCATCAACGTTCCGATATAATTCATAATAGATTGATAAAATGAAAATAAATGTTTATTCAAAATGAGAGCTGAGTGACTAATTCTGCACAGAGACACAAATGAAGTATAATATTTTGGAGATGTCAGTTTTCTTTGTCAGTTTAAAGTAACAGTTGTCACTTTCTGAGATCTCGGTTTCTAAACACTGCATTGAGTGACGATTGATGGTGACGTGCGTCCGTTTGTACCAGCTGTGTTTGTTGTTGTTTTTGTTAGTTTCTTTGTTTGCTTGTTTGTGTGTGTGTGTGTGTGTGTGTGAGGTCAGGGGCATAGCCCTTGCTACTCGTACCATGTAACCCAGTACTACCTGCCGCATGTGAAGTCTCCCAGCCACGGACCAGGCGGAGGAGGAAACCTTTCCCAATGGCTGTGAAGGCGGAAGAGGATGACCAAAGGGCAGGGGGAGCTCTTATCCTTGGCTGGAAGTCACCCTAGGAGACGGAGCTCCAAAGAATAAACCTCCTCCTGCCGAGGCCGTCCTACACGTGGCAGTATCTGCACCTGTGGGACTGTGAGCATCGGTAGGCGAGAGAGTGGGCTTTGTATGAAATATTGTTGAACAAATGATTGCTGTGCAGTGCCTGTCGTTGGCTCCACTGGTGGTGACAACACTGTCCAATGGTGTGGATCCCAAACAAGCCTGTACATTCCTCACGCTGTGTTCTTCCTCAGGTACTTGACGAGTAACACAGAAGTGGTGTGTGTGTGTGTGTGTGTGTGTGTGTGTGTGTGTGTACCTACGTGTATTTGGGTGTCTGTGTGTGCACATACATATGCATGTCTATGTATGTGCGTGTGCATCTGCAAGTTCACACGAATCTGTGCAAGCAGGTGTGTGTGTCTCTCTGCGTGTCTCTGTGTGTGCATCTGTCTGCATGTGATTCTTTGTGTCTGTGTTCCTCTGTATACCTGTGTGTATCTGTATGTCTGTGTGTGCAGGTGCGTATGCATATCTATGTATGTGTAAGTTCGTGTGTACTTAAAAACGAACCTTTGCAATCAGGTGTATATATAAGCAAACGGGAAAAATTCTTACAAAGATAAACTAATAGGATTTGCATTGCTAATACAATATGATATTCAGCGTGCATGCAACTCACTTCGATGTCAATTTGTTTCAGACTTTGAGCCGCATTCAGCTGTTAAGGTAATACGCAAATCATCGATGAAAGTTCAATACTTTCAACATGTGTCTTTCTGTCTGTCTGTCTGTCTCTCACTCTCTCTCTCTCTTTCTCTCTTTCTTTATTTCTCTCTCTTACCCTGTCTCTCTCTTTCTGTCTATGTCTCCCTCTCTCTAGAGGGTGGCTGAATGGTTAAGACACTTATCTTCCAATGCTTGTCCATGAGGGTCGGGATTCGAATCCATGTCTTGTCTTTTCTCCCAAGTTTGACTGGAAAATCAAACTGAGGTTCTGGTCATTCGGATGAAATAAATTGAGTTCCCGTATGCTGCACGCACTTGAAGCACTGGAGAAAAAAACTGACAACGTACGTGTTGTCCTCTGGTAGAATTATGTAGAAGCAATCCACTCTGATAGATGTACAGATAGTTGTGCATCTCAAACCCCGACTAGCCCGATGGGTTACGCTGCTAGTCAGGCATCTGTCCAGTAGATGTGGTGTAACGTATATAACTTTGTCCGAACGCAGTGACGTTTCCTTGAGAAACTGAAACTGAAACTCTCCCTTTATTTGTATTTATGCTCTCTTTTTTTTTTAAGTTGTGCTGTTGATAAAACCATTTCTATGATGGATAAATAACGTTCAAATTATTCCCCTTCTTATAACTATCAGCACGCAAAAATGATAATAAGACGCACATCTGATTGGGAAAAATGTATCACAAGTTCTTTGTACATCATTACGCTAGTCTTTGCTCCAAAGACTCCAGAAAACATAAAGGTCTGTGCCTGGTGATGGTGTTGCAGCGTGTGTCGGATGGCCCGGTCTGTGAACTGTGTGAGCTGTTGGTCCAGGAAGTAGACAAGTACCTGGCGGAAAACTCAACAGAAGCCGCCATCAACGCCACCGTCTACAAACTGTGTAACGACCTGCCCGACTCTATCAAAGACACGGTGAGTCATCTACTGTATCATCATTATTAATAGCTTTATCATCATCATGGTCGTCATCATCATCATCAACGTTCTGATGTAATTCATCATATGTTTATTTTAATCTATCTAAGATGAGAGTTGAGCGACTAATTCTACACACAGACAAAAATACAGTAATTTGGAGATGTTAGTTACCTTTCGCAGTCAAAGTGGCAGTTGTCACTTTTTGATATATCGGTTTCTGAACACTGTTATGAGTGATGGTTGAGGGTGACATGAATTAGTTTGTAAGACCTGCATTGTGAGAGAGAGAGAGAGATGTGTGTGCATATGAAATATTGTTGAACAAATGATTGCTGTGCAGTGCCTGTCGTTGGCTCCACTGGTGGTGACAACACTGTCCAATGGTGTGGATCCCAAACAAGCCTGCACATTCCTTACACTGTGTTCTTCCTCAGGTACTTGACGAGTAACACGTGTGTGTGTGTGTGTGTGTCTGTGTGTCTGTGTGTCTGTGTGTGTGTGAATGTGTATGCCTGTGTATATGAGTGTCTGTGTGTATGTATGTATGTCTCTGTATGTGCAGACATGTATGCATGTCTGTGTGAGTGATTGTGCCTCTGCAAGTACACACGAACCTTACAATCAGGTGTGTGTGTATGTGTTTGTGCATGTGTATGTGTGTGTGTGTGTACACGTGCGCACGTCTGTGTGTGTGTGTGTGTGTGTGTGTGTGCACGCGCACGTGTGTGTGTGTGTGTGTGTGTGTGTGTGCATGCATGCATGCGTGTACGTAATGTGTGCAATGGATCAAATGAAAACAAACATAATAACGAAGATTCTTACAAAGATAGATTTATAGAATATGCATTGATAATATATTGTAATACTCAGCATCCGTTCAACTCAATTCGATGTCAATTTGTTTCAGATTTTGAGTCACCATCAAATGTTAAGGTAAGATGCAAATCGATTATGTCTGTTCATTGCTTTTATCGAAAAAAGTGTCTGACTCCATTCTCTCTCTCTCTCTCTCTCTCTCTCTCTCTCTCTCTCTCTCTCTCTCTCTCTCTCTCTCTCTCTGGAGGATGGCAGAATGGTTGTGACGCTTATTTGTATTTTATATTTGTACTTGCATTTCTTTTTATCACAACAGATTTCTCTCTGTGAAATTCGGGCTGCTCTCCCCAGGAAGAGCGCGTCGCTACACTACTTCGCCACCCATTTTTTTGTATTTTTTTCCTGCGTGCAGTTTTTATTTGTTTTTCCTGTCGAAGTGGATTTTTCTACAGAATTTTGCCAGGAGCAACTCTTTTGTTGCTGTGGGTTCTTTTACGTGCGCTAAGTGCATGCTGCACACGGGACTTCGGTTTATCGTCTCATCCGAATGACTAGCGTCCAGACCACCACTCAAGGTCTAACGGTGGGGGGAGAAAATATCGGTGACTGAGCTGTGATTCGAACCAGCGCGCTCAGATTCTCTCGCTTCCTAGGCGGACGCGTTACCTCTAGGCCAATACTCCACTATTATCGGCCAATGCTGTGTGCATGAGGTCCGGGTTGGGATCCCAGTCTCGCCCTTTTTTCCAAGTTTGACTGAAAAAAAACCAACAACAACTGACTTGACTTACTTGACTTATTCCTCTTGATTCCGTGGGGAACATAGGGCCGCAACAACACTCCTCCAACGCACCCGGCTCTGGCTGGTCCTCTTCAGTTCGGCCCACGTCATTCCGGCCGCCCTTGTCTCTGCCTCAATGCTTCTCCGCCAGGTCTGCTTCGGACGGCCAACTTTCCTTTTCCCCTGTGGGTTCCAATCAAGAGCCTGTCTTGTGATGTTTGTTGCAGGCTTGCGTAGTGTATGGCCTATCCATCCCCATTTCCGTTCAACAACAACTGAGCGTCAGTTCATTCGGGTGACACGATAAACCGAGTTCATGTGTACAGCAAGCTTCTGACGCCTCCTTGAGAAGCTGAAACTGAAAGTTCCCCACTGTTTGTATTTTGTTCTCTCTTTTTTTCCAAAGATGTACTGGTGATAAAACCATTTTTAATGAAGGACGAATAGAGTTTAA
Organism: Babylonia areolata; assembly: GCF_041734735.1. NCBI lineage: Eukaryota > Metazoa > Mollusca > Gastropoda > Neogastropoda > Buccinidae > Babylonia > Babylonia areolata. The sequence continues at coordinate 89,877,851 of NC_134876.1, forward strand.
ATAAATCCTTTTTTTACTTCAAATCAAATCAAATCAAATCAAAAACACTTTATTAATCCACATGGAAATTAAGTTGTGCAATCACAGGCTCATTGTAAACACTGGCATAAAATCATGCGCAACATAAGAAGAGATTAAATCTAGTCAAATAAGAATTCCCAATAGCTGACGATATACTAACCCCACCCCCCACCCCCCACACACACATACTCATGTTAAGACAATAGGGTATTGCACAACAATATTAACAAATGAAAACATCCAACAAAAAAAGGGTATAAGATTACTAAAAATGACATGCGCGCACGCACGCACACACAACCACACACACATACACACACATGCACACACACACACACACACACACACACACACACACACACACACACACACACACACACACACACACACGTTAAGACCATAAGGTATTGTACAACAATACATAAATAAAAACATCAAGGGAATAAATCGTATATATAAGTAAAATGCACACACACACACACACACACACACACACACACACACACACATACACACACACACTCACACACACACACACACACACACACACACACACACACACACACACACACACAAGCAACGTAGAAGTCACGGGACGTACAAATGATTGGGAACCTACTTAAAAAAAAAAAAAAAGATTATGACCAGTACAACATTACACCAGTCTTTACTCCAAAGACTTCAGAAAACATAAAGGTCTGTGCCTGGTGATGGTGTTGCAGCGTGTGTCGGATGGCCCGGTCTGTGAGCTGTGTGAGCTGTTGGTCCAGGAAGTAGACAAGTACCTGGCGGAAAACTCAACAGAAGCCGCCATCAACGCCACCGTCTACAAACTGTGTAACGACCTGCCCGACTCTATCAAAGACACGGTGAGTCATCTTCTGTATTAGTAGTAGTAGTAGTTGTTGTTGTTGTAGTATCATTTTAATCATGATCAGTATTATTTTTCATGTTTAGGTGTAACAACTTGTGGTTCATAGTAAATCTGTCTAACATGAGAACTGAGTAACTAATTCTGCACACACAAAATAACCGAAGGAGAGATGATTTCACAATACACAATAATACACAATACACAAACTTTATTGTCTATACTTTGGTACAGAGATTATCTTTTTGGCAGCAGCACATGTCCAACATAAGAAGAAAACAACAAACAAATAAAATGAATAGAAAATAAAACGATAAATTAAATGGCTCCAAATGGAAATAGCTATATACAAATATACAGATTACTGAAATTTACGTGCCTCTCCATTTCAGTCAGCCAAACCGCATTACACATCTACCCACACACACACACACACACACACACACACACACACACACACACACACACACACCACGCGCACTCACACGCACACATACACTCTCTCTCATCCCCTCTCTCTCTGTCTCCCTCTTCACAAGAAATGCAACTACAAAGATCATCGTGTCGATTTCACTTGGTTGTTTGGTTTTGCAGTAAAAGCGGTATATATTACTGCCAGAGATCTCGGGCATATAATGATGGAAAGAGCGGCGGCTGAGGTTGAAATTGTCAGTGACGGGTGCGATAGCCGAGTGGTTAAAGCGTTGGACTTTCAATCTGAGGGTCCTGGGTTCGAACATTGGTAACGGCGCCTGGTGTGTGAAGGGTGTTTTTTCCGATCTCCCATGTGAACATATGTGCATACCTGCTTGTACCTGAACCCCCTCCGTTTGTATATGCAAGCAAAAGATCAAATACGCACGTTAAAGATCCTGTAATCCATGTCAGCGTTCGGTGGGTTACAGAAACAAGAGCATACCCAGCATGCACACCCACGAAAACAGAGTATGGCTGCCTGCATGGGCGGGGTAAAAACGGTCATACACGTAAAATCCCACTCGTTCATACAACTGAACGTGGGAGTTGCAGCCTTCGAACAAAGAAGAAGAAGAAATTGTCAGTACTTACCAGCTGAACGCCTTTATCATTTCAAACAAAAATGGAGACATCTCTTATCTCTCGTAAGGGATGACTTTGCGTTTTTTTCATCATGACAACATGACCATACAGGATAAAGGAGTCCAACATAACAACATGACCATACAGGAGAAAAGAGTCCAACCTAACAACATGACCATACAGGAGAAAAGAGTCCAACCTAACAACATGACCATACAGGAGAAAAGAGTCCAACCTAACAACATGACCATACAGGAGAAAAGAGTCCATCATAACAACATGACCATACAGGAGAAAAGAGTCCAACATAACAACATGACCATATAGGAGAAAAGAGTCCAACCTAACAACATAACCATACAGGAGAAAAGAGTCCATCATGTTAACATGACCATACAGGAGAAAAGAGTCCATCATGACAACATGACCATACAGGAGAAAAGAGTCCATCATGACAACATGACCATACAGGAGAAAAGAGCCCATCATGACAACATGACCATACAGGAGAAAAGAGTCCATCATGACAACATGACCATACAGGAGAAAAGAGCCCATCATGACAACATGACCATACAGGAGAAAAGAGTCCATCATAACAACATGACCATACAGGAGAAAAGAGTCCAACCTAACAACATGACCATACAGGAGAAAAGAGTCAATCATGGCAACATGACCATACAGGAGAAAAGAGTCCATCATGACAATATGACCATACAGGAGAGAAGAGTCCGACAGAACAACATGACCATACAGGAGAAAAGTCCAACCTAACAACATGACCATACAGGAGAAAAGAGTCCAACCTAACAACATGACCATACAGGAGAAAAGAGTCCATCATGACAACATGACCATACAGGAGAAAAGAGTCCGACAGAACAACATGACCATACAGGAGAAAAGAGTCCATCATAACAACATGACCATACAGGAGAAAAGAGTCCACCATGACAACATGACCATACAAGAAAAAGAGTCCATCATGACAACATGACCATACAGGAGAAAAGAGTCCAACCTAACAACATGACCATACAGGAGAAAAGAGTCCAACCTAACAACATAACCATACAGGAGAAAAGAGTCCATCATGTTAACATGACCATACAGGAGAAAAGAGTCCATCATGACAACATGACCATACAGGAGAAAAGAGTCCATCATGACAACATGACCATACAGGAGAAAAGTCCAACCTAACAACATGACCATACAGGAGAAAAGAGTCCATCATGACAACATGACCATACAGGAGAAAAGAGTCCAACATAACAACATGACCATACAGGAGAAAAGAGTCCATCATGACAACATGACCATACAGGAGAAAAGAGTCCATCATGACAACATGACCATACAGGAGAAAAGAGTCCATCATAACAACATGACCATACAGGAGAAAAGAGTCCAACCTAACAACATGGCCATACAGGAGAAAAGAGTCCATCATGTTAACATGACCATACAGGAGAAAAGAGTCCATCATGACAACATGACCATACAGGAGAAAAGAGTCCAACCTAACAACATGACCATACAGGAGAAAAGAGTCCATCATGACAACATGACCATACAGGAGAAAAGAGTCCATCATGACAACATGACCATACAGGAGAAAAGAGTCCAACATAACAACATGACCATACAGGAGAAAAGAGTCCAACATAACAACATGACCATACAGGAGAAAAGAGTCCATCATGACAACATGACCATACAGGAGAAAAGAGTCCAACATAACAACATGACCATACATGAGAAAAGAGTCCATCATAACAACATGACCGTATAGGAGAAAAGAGTCCAACCTAACAACATGACCATACAGGAGAAAAGAGTCCATCATGACAACATGACCATACAGGAGAAAAGAGCCCATCACGACAACATGACCATACAGGAGAAAAGAGTCCAGAGAAAAGAGTGCGGAGCACAACACTTTCTGATTATTGACGTTTGTTGTGGTTGTTGTTCTTTTTTCTTTTTCTTTTTTTTGTTTTGTTTGTTTGAAGCTGTCCATGTACACCTGCTTGTGGGTGTGTGAGAGAGAGAGAGTGTGTGTGTATGTGTGTGTGTGTGTGTGTGTGTGTGTGTGTTGGACAAAGGGAGTCTATCGACGGGTCGTTTTTTTCTGTACAAGCAGTCCAAAAGTTCTCTACCTTAATCTGTCGAGACATTCTGTGTTAATTGTTGCAATAATTTTTTTCCGCTTGAAAGATACTTTTAAACTTATCATATCTTTCCAATATTTTCCATTGTTCAGTGCGAGGTTTTATTATACGAAGTCTTTGAAAGAGAAAGAGAGAGAGAAAAATCGAAATCGAAATCGAAACTTTTTTATTGAGGGAAAAGGAGCAGGCACTTATTGGCATGTTTTCATCCTTCCCTCGTAAAGAAAACGTATAAACTAGTCCAGGAAATACAAAGGAAAAAAAGAGAAAGAAAACATTGCATGGCAACAACAACAACAATAATAATAATAATAATTTAAAAATCCAAGCTTTTTATGTATTGAGTATAATTTCAAAATGTAATGTTTAAGATGAGAAAGATCAGTTTAAAGCAAATTAACTCCCCTAGCATTAATTACAGAGTAATTTCCCTTTTTTACTATCTGCACCAAAACGCTTGCAAAATAAATAAAACTTCCATATTTAGCAAAAGAAGTTCCTGTTTGAACAGAAAATGATAATAATGACTGCTCTTCAGAATATCAGATCAAAGTGCCAAGTTTAGAGAATACAAAAAATATACATATGACAGTAAATGCAGTTTGCATATAATTAGGCTTCTTTTTTTTATGCCCATCCCAGACGTGCAATATTGTTTTAAACAAGATGACTGGAAAGAACTGAATTTTTCCTATTTTTATGCCAAATTTGGTGTCAGCTGACAAAGTATTTGCAGAGAAAATGTCAATGTTAAAGTTTACCACGGACACACACACAGAGAGAGAGAGAGAGAGAGAGAGAGAGAGACAACCGAACACCGGGTTAAAACATAGACTCACTTTGTTTACACAAGTGAGTCAAAAAACAACAGAACAAATGAATGGCATAGAAAATTCACAATTCTCCACAAAATAACATAGTGTGTGCAAGCGTGAAAGACAGAGGGAAGGAAGAAAGTAAGGAAAGAAAGACAGTTAAGAAGGAGAAAAAAGAAACAGTGCTGCGAGAGAGAGAGAGAGAGAGAGAGAGAGAGAGATGTTTGTACCTGTATGAAATTTTGTTGAACAAGTGATTGCTGTGCAGTGCCTGTCGTTGGCTCCACTGGTGGTGACAACACTGTCCAATGGTGTGGATCCCAAACAAGCCTGTACATTCCTCACACTGTGTTCTTCCTCAGGTACTTGACGAGTAACACAGAAGTGGCGTGTGTATGTGTGTGTGTGTCGGTGTGTGTGTCTGTGGATGTCTGTGTGTGTCTGTGTGAGAGAAAGAGAGTGGTGAATGAACGGGTAGTGGTAGTAGCAGCAGTAAAATTAGTACTACTAGCAATTATTGTTGTTGCAACAGCAGCAGTAGTCTTTTGATTAGAATGACATAATGATGAAGGAATGTGTGTGTGTGTGTGTGTGTGTGTGTGTGTGTGTGTGTGTGTGTGTGAGTGTGTGTGTGGTGTGTGTGTGTGTGTATGTGTGTGTGTGTGTGTGTGTGTGTGTGTAGAACTCAGAACTCAAATCATATTTTTCTTTTCGCAAAACCCGTGATAGAAATTATGTACACTTAAACTAAATACAACAAACAGATAAAAAGCAATAGATTGTGAGCGTACAGGATCTTCCACAAGACATAGTTACGTGTTTCTCGCGTTCTGGTTGAAAGTAGCTCAATGGCAATAGAGAACTCGGCGTTTAGAGTATTGTGTTTTCAATGCGGCCATCTTGCCAATGATTTGATGATCGGAAATTAACAAGGAGGCGTGATCTCAAGTTGGATACATACTACATTCATGAAAATAATAATAATGATTTTATCAGAAAATATTGTTCATCCTCTTTAACTACACACGCTTTACATAGCCGGTCATTCCTAGTTATGCTACAGTGTCCTCTCTCAGTTTTATTTCAAGTTCATATGCGCTTATTCGCTATCGATATAATGCTCTTCTTCGCTGATCTCTGTCAGTGTGTGTGTGTGTGTGTGTGTGTGTGTGTGTGTGAGCGCGTGCGTGCGTGCGTGTGTGTGTGTGTGTGTGTGTGTTTACCTGGAGCCACCGTGTTTTAAAATCAAACAATCAGCACACTGAAACAGAGATACAAAATGCTGCTGCTGACATGAAGACTGAGAGGGGACGATGTTTGGTTACAGACAAAGGGGTCCGTTCAGGGCCCAACGAGGAACTGCGTGAGGCCTGGGATGCTGCTGTGGCAAAGATCCACGTGAACTGGTGCACAGTGTGCACGGACCACATCGCCATCATTGACCAGGACTTGTACAAGGAGGAGGTGAGAAGCAAAGCAGATGTTGTTTTTTTGTCTGTGAGCAAATTGCCACCACGACTACAACTGTGTCCTTTTTTTTTTTTTTTTTTTTTTTTTGCAATATTTATATTTGTATTTCTGTTTCTTTTTATCACATCAGATTTCTCTGTGTGAAATTCGGGCTGCTCTCCCCAGGGAGAGCGCGTCGCTACACTGCAGCGCCACCCATTTTTTGGGTTGTTTTTTTTTTCCTGGGTGTAGTTTTATTTCTTTTTCCTATCGAAGTGGATTTTTCTACAGAATTTTGCCAGGAACAACCCCTTTGTTGCCGTGGGTTCTTTTACGTGCGCTAAATGCATGCTGCACACGGGACCTCGGTTTATTGTCTCATCCGAATGACTAGCGTCCAGACCACCACTCAAGGTCTAGTGGAGGGGGAGAAAATATCGGCGGCTGAACCGTGATTCGAAACAGCGCACTCAAATTCTCTCGCTTCCAAGACTTTATCTTTGTAATTTGGTGTGTCTCTTCATGTATTGGTTTGCCTCGTACTTGTCAATGTAATTATGATTACATTGATTCCTTTAACTTAAGTCTTGTTTTTGATTGTTTCTTATTGTATGTGGCTTGAATAAGCCATGCTTCATGCCCTTCTCATGTTTTTTTGTGTTTTTGTGCCTATGCTATGTTGTTTCTTTGAATAACAATTGTTTTTTTGTTTTTTTTTATTGAGACGTCTTGCTATCGCGCATATTCTTGAAGCTCCATGTGCGCTTTACAACAGCACTAAAACATCCACTCAGACATCCCCCACGCAAATGTATGCATATGATTTAAAACATAGGTAAGAGAGAATAATTAAAAGGGATCATGTCATTGAATAAATCAAGAAATGTGTCAGATATAAAAATAAAATAAAAAGATAAAACGAAATAATGATAACAACAAAAATGTAGACAACTGAAAGACGCACACAAGCACGCATGCACATAGATACATACATGCATACATACAAAACACACAGCAAACACACACACACACACACACACACACACACACACACACACACACACACACACACACACACAAGCGAGGAGGTGAGAGAGCATGTCTGTTTTAAGCTGATTTGGGTAGGATTGGGTTTGGCTGGTCAAAGCTGCGCACGCAAGATCTGTTGATGTGGGAAATGTCGGATTTGCGTCGGGCTATTGGTTTGGGCAATGCCAGGTTCAGGTGGAGCTTTGCTTTTGGAGCGGGCTGTTGGCTTGGGGAGGGCTGTTAGCTTTGGGTGTGTTTGTGATTTGGGATGTGCTGTCGATTTTGGAAATGTCGGTTTGGGCAGAGCAGACCAGGACATGACAGGGTAGGACAGGACAGTAAAATGCAGGGTTGGTACAGATTTTCTGTCCACATCCACTTTCATTTTTCCTACAGAATTTTGCTAGTGGTAACTCCCTTACCGTTGCAAGGTCTTTTAATCGCGCAAAGTGAATGTTACACCCAGTAAGTCGATTAACTGTCTCTTCTGAAAAATTAACATCCAAATCACCACAAAAAAAATATTATTGTCAGTAGTAGTAGTGGTGGTGGTGGTGGTGGTGGTATTGTTGATAGTATGTTGCTATTAGTAGTATCATCATTATATGCTGTGGTTATGCAGTGGTGGTGATGCTATTGTTGATAATATGTTGCTATTAGTAGTATCATCATTATATGCTGTAGTTATGCAGTGGTGGTGGTGCTATTGTTGAATGCTTAAGACACAGCGAACTTGGAATACCCTGCAAGCGCTTCAAGGACACCTTGAAGACAAACCTCAAAGCCTGTGACATAGACATCGCTTCCTGGGAAACTGATGCCCTTGACCGCTCTCGCTGGAGGATGCTGTGCTCTAGTGGCATAAAGACGTTTGAAAACTAGAGAACGCTGGCCATTAAGGAGAAGCGTGAGCGAAGGAAGCAGGGCCCAACTTCTGGAGACGTTTTCCCTTGTAACACCTGTGGGAAGTGCTGCGCATCCAGAATCGGCCTCTTCTCCCATATGAGGACACACACCGACAGATAAGCCTGCCTGCCTACTCACCCGTCGGACCGACGGGAGACTCCATCATTATATTATTGTCAGTGGTAGTGGTAGTGGTGGTGGTGGTGGTGGTATTGTTGATAGTATGTTGCTATTAGTAGTATCATCATTATATGCTGTGGTTATGCAGTGGTGGTGGTGCTATTGTTGATAGTATGTTGCTATTAGTAGTATCTTCATTATAAGCTGTGGTTATGCAGTGGTGGTGGTGCTATTGTTGACAGTATGTTGCTATTAGTAGTATCATCATTATATGCTGTGGTTATGCAGTGGTGGTGGTGCTATTGTTGATAGTATGTTATTAATAGTATCATCATTATATGCTGTGGTTATGCAGTGGTGGTGGTGCTATTGTTGATAGTATGTTGCTATTAGTAGTATCATCATTATAAGCTGTGGTTATGCAGTGGTGGTGGTGCAATTGTTGACAGTATGTTGCTATTAGTAGTATCATCATTATATGCTGTGGTTATGCAGTGGTGGTGGTGCTATTGTTGATAGTATGTTATTAATAGTATCATCATTATATGCTGTGGTTATGCAGTGGTGGTGGTGCTATTGTTGATAGTATGTTGCTATTAGTAGTATCTTCATTATAAGCTGTGGTTATGCAGTGGTGGTGGTGCAATTGTTGACAGTATGTTGCTATTAGTAGTATCATCATTATATGCTGTGGTTATGCAGTGGTGATGGTGCTATTGTTGATAGTATGTTGCTATTAGTAGTATCATCATTATATGCTGTGGTTATGCAGTGGTGGTGGTGCTATTGTTGATAGTATGTTGCTATTAGTAGTATCATCATTATATGCTGTGGTTATGCAGTGGTGGTGGTGCTATTGTTGATAGTATGTTATTAATAGTATCATCATTATATGCTGTAGTTATGCAGTGGTGATGGTGCTATTGTTGATAGTATGTTGCTATTAGTAGTATCATCATTATATGCTGTGGTTATGCATTGATGTGCTATTGTTGACAGTATGTTGCTGTTAGTCGTATCATCATTATATGCTGTGGTTATGCAGTGATGGTGGTCAGTGGTGCTGTTGTTGCTGTCATCGTTGTTGTTATATTCTTCTTATCCTCAGCCATGAGGGTGACACTGATGATGATGATCATCATCATCATTGTCATCATCATCATGAAGAGAGTGAAAAGGAGCAGGAGCAGGACGATTACGTGACGATTAATAATCCTGATGATAACCGCTATTACTGTTGTTGTTGCTGCTGGAACAGGAACGGGAACAGCTCCTATCGTAGAAGCAGTTTTTGTCCGGAGTGGTTCTAGAAGTCTGGTTACTCTATGTAAGACTAGCATCGTAAGCATTGATTGGTGAATGCGTGACACTGAGCGTGTGTGTCAAGTTTGTTTGTTTGTGGGTTGTTCTTGCAGCCAGCGGTGCAACACCTTTTGGACGAAATCTGCCATCGCCTTCCTCCGCCAACTGATCAGGCTGTGAGTGTGTGTCTATGTGTGTGTCTGCGTACGTGCGTGGGTGCGCGCGCGCGCGCGTGTGTGTGTGTGTCCGTGTGTGTGTGTGTCCGTGTGCGTGTGTGCGTGTGTCCGTGTGTGTGTGTATGAGCGCGTGGGTGTGCGTGCGCGTATGAAATGTGAAATAAATGTTTTCCTTAATTAAACCACAAAAAGAAGTGAACTATTACTTTTTAATCGACCAAATAAACGTGTAAGATATATAATTCAACTCAGCCAAACAAGCGAATGAAATATAATTTTGAATAATCACATAAACGACTGAAATATAAAATTTCCTTCAATCAAAGTAAGCGAATGGCTGCATCACATTAATCTCTCTCACACACACACACACACACACACACACACACACACGTTTTATTTTTCTTTCTTCTTCTTTTAACAGTGCCTGAATGCTGCGGACGGAATGTTTCCTGAAATCTACGAGAAGTTCCTGAACGGCACGGGATCAGCTGAAAACGTATGCAAACTTCTGGGAGTCTGCCCCAATTAAATGGTGAAAGCTTTTTGCGGCAAAACGCTTGACCGACGCCATTGTCATCTGCTGCGTCATTTCCTGTGTGTTCAGACGTCATCTCCCTTCCTTCCAGGACCCCATGGGGTTTCACCTCTTCTTTAAAACCATAGTTTTTTTTCTGTTCTTTGGTGTTTTGTTTGTTTGTTTGTTTGTTTCTTTCTAATCCAGTTATGTAGGGTGTTCCTTTTGTAGTAACAGATGAACTTTTTCAGAGAAGGTTTGTGTGATTGTGTAGGGTAAATGGTTCATTGGTGAATAAACAGTTGTTTGCTGTTTTAGAAAATCTTACGGTGTTCATGCTTTAAAGGGAATTTTTTTTTTGGTGTCTGTGGGGTTTTTGTGTGTGTGTGTGTTTGTTTGTTTCTTGTTGTTGTTGTTTTTTTGTTTGTTTTTTTTGTATGTTTATTTGTATGTATTGGGTGAGTGGTTCTAAAAGAAAAGCATGCGTGCAACTTTCTGTTCAATGATTGTTGATCAAACACATGTTATTCCACATTGCTCGATTGTTTGATTATTACTATTTTTATATGAATAATTGTTGTTCCATGAAATGATTATTTTATTGCGCTGTAATGACGGCAGTTGTCCAAAATACGAGCCATACACAGGACCTTTTTTTTTTTGTTACACGTTGTACAAACAGATGTTTGTATCTTCGTGTTGAATTTTGTATTTTGTCATATCAAACTATGCATCGGGTTCATTACATCGGAATTTTCTTTTGATTAAAAACGCTTCAAATATACTGGTAAACATGTCCGGACTTGCATTTAAGGACGAATTGTGTGTCGTTATATGAATATTTCAGGGTGGGACACACAAAAAGAGAAGCGAAGGAAATGCCTGGAATGATACGCTTCCTGGTGCCTGGTGATGAAAATGAAACTTCCAACTGCCATGCCACACACACACACACACACACACACACACACACACGCACACACACAGAGAGAGATTCAAAAACTTTATTACTCAAGGATAAAAATTTTAGGCATTGATAGTCCTCCAGTTTGTCCTTGTGACAGCAAAAACAATAACGATAAGACACAACAATGATAATAATGGTAAATACTACTACTGTCTGCTGCTACTAATGATAATAATAATAATCACCATCGTCATCATATGAAAAAATAATAAAGGGAACATATTCACACACAACCCCCCCCACACACACACACATATGTACACACTCATCCCCGAACACACACACCCCCTTATGCACATACACACACATGCATTCATATGTCTACACACACATATATATATATATATATATATATATACATGCATGCATAAACATAATTAGGTACAAAATCACATTGTAATACATAGAAGATATTGAAAAAAGTCAATATTGAAAGGCATGAAATAAAGGGGTTATTAGAGAGCGGTCAAATTAATCACAGATACAGGAAAGAGGCACGAATGAAATGAAAAATAGATAAAGAGAACAGAGAAACATAGTTATATCATTGCACATATACAAAAGTGATGACGATTATGATGCTGATGTGGCAGGCAATAACATCCAATCAATGGCGAGCATGTAATACATGAATATAATTATTCCTTCACTGGCAAAATTGGGAGGCCGTTTGACTGTTTCCCTGTGTATTTGGGGCGCCAGTTAATGGTCAGTGTTTTCTCTTAATCACATTCTACATGGAATGATGGGGTTGTTTGTCACTGAGAGACATCTGACGAGTCTGATTCAGGGGATGAAACCCGTGTCCTTCATGGCATCACAAATAGTTATCTCCCTTAAAGCGGAGTCGATGAACCCTTGTAGCTGCCATAAACTAGTTTAACCACGTCCACCCCACCACCCCCTCACCACCCACCTATCACACGCACTTTCCCAAACACCCGTGTTTCACCCTCTCCCTTCACCAACGTTTAGTTCTGTTTAGGGTTTTTATTTTCCTTCAGCATGTTTGCAAGACTCTTTACTACCTAAATTACGAGCTTGTTCCTTTCCGATTCTCAGTTCTTAAAACGACATGATTCAACATTGTTATGAAATCAATAATATATTCACGCTCAACTTCGGTACGTCGTGGGGGTTGTGGCTTTTTTTCTGCAGGGAAGTTGGGAACACCGCCTATCTTATGTAACGTGTGGTGTCTGTCGGTCAGGAACTATGGCTGGTCACCACACGCTGGGTCTGAATGAATCTCGTGCATGGAATGAGCGACAGGCATAACAAGCACCCCTCTCCATCAGATATATTCAGTGATGTATTAATTAACTCTCTCCATACGAACGGCGAAAGAGACGACGTTAACAGCGTTTCACCCCAATTACCATCATCAAAATATTGCAAGCGGAAGGCTCTTATACTGAAGACGTGAATGTTGACAAAGAATACCACAAATCTGACGACGGAAGGTAAAGGTTGGGTCACTCAGACACCCACAGGACATAAGAGGGGTATGTGTATGTCTGTCTCCTTTTCTGTCTGTCTCCTTCTCAGTCTTTCTCCTTCTCTGTCTGTCTCCTTCTCTGCCTTTCTCCTTCTCTGCCTTTCTCCTTCTTCTGTCCGTCTCCTTCTTCTGTCTGTCTCCTTTTCTGTCTGTCTCCTTCTCTGCCTTTCTCCTTTTATTTTTTTCTCCTTCTCTGCCTTTCTCCTTCTTCTGTCTTTCTCCTTCTCTGTCTTTCTCCTTCTCTCTCTGTCTCCTTCTCTGTCTGTCTCCTTCTCAGTCTTTCTCCTTCTCTGTCTGTCTCCTTCTCTGTCTTTCTCCTTCTCTGTCTCCTTCTGTCTGTCTCCTTCTCTGTCCCCTTCTCTGTCTGTCCCCTTCTCTGTCTGTCTCCTTCTCTCTCTGTCTCCTTCTGTCTGTCTCCTTCTCTGTGTGTCCCCTTCTCTGTCTGTCTCCTTCTCTGTCTCCTTCTCTGTCTGTCCCCTTCTCTGTCTCCTTCTCTGTCTGTCCCCTTCTCTGTCTGTCCCCTTCTCTGTCTGTCCCCTTCTCTGTCCCCTTCTCTGTCTGTCTCCTTCTCTGTCTGTCCCCTTCTCTGTGTGTCCCCTTCTCTGTCTGTCTCCTTCTCTGTCTGTCCCCTTCTCTGTCTCCTTCTCTGTCTGTCCCCTTCTCTGTCTGTCCCCTTCTCTGTCTGTCCCCTTCTCTGTCCCCTTCTCTGTCTGTCCCCTTCTCTGTCTGTCCCCTTCTCTGTCTGTCCCCTTCTCTGTCTCTCTGTCTGTCTCCTTCTCCTTCTCTGTCTGTCCCCTTCTCTGTCTCCTTCTCTGTCTGTCTCCTTCTCTGTCTGTCCCCTTCTCTGTCTCCTTCTCTGTCTGTCCCCTTCTCTGTCTGTCTCCTTCTCTGTCTGTCCCCTTCTCTGTCTCCTTCTCTGTCTGTCCCCTTCTCTGTCTGTCCCCTTCTCTGTCTCCTTCTCTGTCTGTCCCCTTCTCTGTCTGTCCCCTTCTCTGTCTCCTTCTCTGTCTGTCCCCTTCTCTGTCTGTCCCCTTCTCTGTCTGTCCCCTTCTCTGTCTCCTTCTCTGTCTGTCCCCTTCTCTGTCTGTCTCCTTCTCTGTCTGTCCCCTTCTCTGTCTCCTTCTCTGTCTGTCCCCTTCTCTGTCTCCTTCTCTGTCTGTCTCCTTTTCTGTCTGTCTCCTTCTCTGTCTTTCTCCTTCTTCTGTCTGTCTCCTTCTCTGTCTTTTCTTCAATGACAGAAGAGTTGATTGGCAACACTGATTGTCCTGTCCGGTATAATTCCTCAGACATTGAATGGTTTTGATACACAAAACTTCCCTTTGCCCGACAATTCATGACCGCTCATACAGTATGCATTTTTAAAACCTGCTTTGCGGATCTAGCGTGTGATCCCAATACAAGCTGCAAAGGTCGATGATCATTTATTCGCTACCATTGATTATATGTTTTAACATAAGAAAGATGGCTGAGAAACACTAAATCAAAGACACCGAAACAAAATTAATACAGAGATCGACAATACAGTGCAGAACAGTACATTACAGTACAATAGAATACGACAGAATTCAATAAAGCACAACTCAACATAACACAGTACACACCACACAACAATATATCATGCGATACAGTGAATGCAACGGAACGCAACACAACACAACACAATGAAATGCAGTGCAGTGCGATACTGCTGATAAAAGAATCCACTGTGTGTGTTCACAGAGATTATGATTTACATTCCATATTCGCGCAAAATAAACAACCATACAAAAACAAACTTATCGCATAAGAAGCTAACCAAGCAGTATCCACACGCAATGGCAAACATTGGACATCAGCTTTACTTAATTTCATAAATTTACTCAAGTTTGAATTAAACAACAGTGACAAGAAGTATTTCTTCTACAGCCTCATTGTTCTCTATTTCAAGTATAAATTACCACTTTTACACCCTCAAAGTAAACTACAAAAAATTGAAAACAGATAGATTAAACACGTGTATACTTTAATGGAATAAACTGGGGTCGCCATTCTGAATACTTGGTAAAATGAAGAGCATCTCCTATGGACGTTGAAATAGTGTCCACAAAAGTGTTCCTTTCTGGACAATCCAGCTCGTCAACCAGCTTCAGTCAGAAGTTAGTGACTACTTCACTGAAGTTTAAACAATGAGTGAATGTAAAGACCAGGGTGCTGGTAAATATACTTTCTATAGCCTACATATTATCTTTTTTCAGTTAAAGATACAGACATCTACACATTTCTGCCCAAATTCACCTTTTCGTAAGTCAATAACAATACATGTTTACATCAATATTTTTTTCCGGTCAGTAACAAAATAAATTTCTATTCATAACCAATTTTTTTCAGTCAATAACAATAGAGGTTTCTTTCTACATACGTCTATTTTTCAATTAGTAACAATATATATTTTTGTCATATACATTTGTCTGTTTTAATTTTGCCAGTGATAATACAGATTATAAATCCCAAACAAAATTTTTAAAGTTGGTTACAATAAAGATTTCTATAACCACCATTCTATCCATATACACTTTTTTTTGCATTCAGTAACAATACATATATTTCTTTCCATATACTTCTTTTTCATTCAGTATCAACATACAGAGCTCTATCATTATACGAGTATTTCCTTGTCAGTCAGCAGCAATGCAGGTTTCTTTCATGATGCTTCTTTTTCAGTTAGTGTATATGTATGATAGTCAGTCGTGTCCGACTATGACCATCAGAACAGCAGAGGAGGCAACTGCTGTTCCGACTATTTGGGCTAGAGAGTGTCTTGCCCAAGTACATCCCCACTCTCTCGGCCAAGAGGGTTTTAGGACAGTCTGCGTTGGGATGGTTCCCAAAGGCCAACTAGCCCACAAGGCTGCAGCACTAAGAGCCAGTGCAATTTTGCCTCCTAGTTTGAGTGTCATAGTCCTTCACAAAAGACTAAGCTGTAAATGGTTTCCCATTGACTGGAGAAACCATTGATAATACAGCTCTCACTTTGCTGTTGGCCCAAAATGTCAATCTGTGATATAAGCCGAGTGTTGGGCCTTTACAACAATACAAATTACTCTCCGTTTCCATTTTACAGTCAGTAACATTATAGGCTTGTGTTTCAGCTCTAACAATGCACATTTCTATCCCCATTCATCTTTCTGTAACCCGCGAGGAGAGTTGGGGGTTTATCTAGGTTTGTTGTTGTTGTTGTTGTTGTTGTTGTTTACAAAGTCAAGGGCACTTAATTAATTCGTCTCATCTCGTCTGATCTCGTCTTATCTGGTCTCGTCTTTTCTCGTCTTGTCTTTTCACACTTTCCTTTCCTTTTAAGAAGTATTCCATTTTCGTTCGTCTCATCCTTCCCCATTTAATCTTGTCCTATCCCCTTACACTGTAATACTAATCATCATTGTTCTTATCATTGTCGCCACCATCATCATCATTACCTTCATCAATATCATTTTGATCAATTCAATTCAATAGTTCAAAAAACACTTTATAAAGCCACATGGAAATTAACGTGCAGGCTCGTTGTAGACACCAACATAAAATAAACATGTGCACCATAAAAGACATTAAAGCAAGTCAAATGAGAACTCACAGTAGCTGACAGTAGAACAAAATAAAACATACCCACACGCGCGTTAAGACATTTAGGTGATGCACAACAGTGTATACAAATAGAAAACATCAAGCAAATAAATTGTATATGTTTAAACACACACACACACACACACACACACACACACACACACACGTTAAGACAATAAGATATTGTACAATAATGTAAACAAATGAAACATCTAAAAACATCCAACAATTAAATCATATATCAACGTAAAATGCACACACACACACACACACACACACACACACACGTCCTCGTCGTTATCATTGTTTCTCCTCTGTGTGTGTGTGTGTGTGTGTGTGTGTGTGTGTGTGTGTGTGTGTGTGTTTTCCTCCGGAACAAACCATTTCATCACCAACATCAACATCATCGTCGTCGTCATCGTACTTTTTCTCACTTTTTTTTCTCTCCCCGGAAACAGTTCACCGTGCGCCTACTGCCGCAACGCAAGCACACAACCGCGTGAGCTCGGCGTGTCAGTCTCGTTTTTTGCGACGGTCCTCCTTGGCGTTCTTGATGGCCTCGTCCAGGGCCTTGTAGAGAGACTTCCAGAAGTAACGGGAGGCAGCGCCTGCATCCTGCTCCTCCCTGTCCCTGGGCCAAATCAGACGGAATCCGTCGGACTTTAGCACCGCCAGCATGCTGTTCGTCAGCCTGGTCTTGTCGTCTCGCAGCAGGATAGGGATCGGG
>NC_134876.1:89900081-89945081 GCF_041734735.1 Babylonia areolata
CACAGACAGACAGACAGACATTCTGAAGAGAAAAAAGAAATATAGAGAGTCACCTGTTCAGGGAGATAGAAATCCTTAATGTGACCACCATCTGTATTTTCGAGCTCGTAGCAGCGATAGCCTCTCTGTCGGTAGTCCAGAAATTTGTCGGGCTCAGAGAGCACCCACTGCTTCAGATAGAGAATGTCACAGTCACAGGTGAACGGGTTTCCACTCAAGTCGATTTTCTCTAGCCTGTTTTGGACAAACACACACACACACGCGCACACACACACACACACACACACACACACCTACGCACGCACACACACACGCACACACACACACACACACACCAACGCACGCACATACACACACACACACACACACACACACACACACACACACACACTGACTGACTGACTGAAACCATTTATTGTCAGATTAACTGTTTGTTGTACTGACATTTTCGCAACCATTTGAATAAAATATTAACTGAGCAACACAAGGAAATTCTGATTTGAGGGAAGGTATGATTTAAAAAGAACATATTTAACAAATCAGTTTACCAAATTTCATTAACATCATTATCTCAAAAATTATTCTAACGCACACACATACTCACATACGTGTCTCCCCCACCCTCTCCCTGCATACATCCATGCATGCACACAAACGCCCATTATAATTCCCCGCACACACACACACACACACACACACACACACACACACACACACACACACACACACACACACACACACACACTACGCACTACGCTCGCAAGCACGCACGCACGCACACATCCCAAACCCATTAGAGAGACATCGTAAGAAGTACGAAGGGTGCTAATCATGGAGATGAACAGGAACAGGGGAAAACAGCCAAAACGACAGAATCACAATGCACATCATTCAGTATCATCAAAGCTATGATGGCAAATATAATTTCATTCCTGTTCTGCCCAGGAAAGTAACATGTGGGGTGACTGTGATGTACGTCCAGCAAGACCCTTTTCACCATGTGATTTCTGTGCTGTGATTCTTTATGATTTCCGCAAGGGGAAAATCGTGCAATAAAAGATTTTTTTCAGCTGCTAATATTGCCATGCAGAACAACTGATAACTTATAACTGATTCAATGAATTTAACTTTGCGAGGATCAACGCTAGAAGATGATGGCGGTTGCGGTCATCGTAAACCGTAAGTTTGCTCGAAAGGTCTCCCAGGTAAAGGTTAGTGGTTGAGGAGAATCCAGTAATAGTCTCTGATGAAACATGAAACAAAATACTTTTCATCGGAAAGTGTCAATGCCATTTTTCCATTTATCACCTTGGAATTGGGAATCGTTGGGCCATTAGAGCCTCATAAATTAACTCACTCAGTACGGCCAGTCCTCTGTTCTCCTCTACACAGACCCCTCGGATGTCCAGTGGGTGTCTGAATGACCCAACCTTTAGCTTCCGTCGTCAGAATTGTGGGATTCTTTGTCAACATTCACGTCTTCAGTATAAAAGCCTTCCACTTGCAATATTTTGATGATGGCAATTGGGGTGAAACGCTGTAACGTCGTCTCTTTCGCCGTTCGTATGGAGAGAGTTAAATTAGGAACAAACAAAGCTAAAGTTTATTGGAGCATACACATGCTCCTTCTTCTTCTTCTTCTTCATTCGTGGGCTGCAACTCCCACGTTCACTTGTATGTACACGAGTGGGCTTTTACGTGTATGACCGTTTTTACCCCGCCATGTAGGCAGCCATACTCCGTCTTCGGGGGATGCATGCTGAGTATATTTTTGTTTCCACAACCCACCGAACGCTGACATGGATTGCAGGATCTTTTACGAGCGTATTTGATCTTCTGCTTGCGTATACACACGAAGGGGGTTCAGGCATAAGCAGGTCTGCACATATGTTGACCTGGGATATCGGAAAAAAAATATCTCCACCCTTCACCCACCAGGCACCGTTACCGAGATTCGAACCCGGGACCTTCAGATTGAAAGTCCAACATTTTAACCACTCGGCTATTGCGCCCGTCACACACGTGCTCCAAACCCCTGGCGGAGGAAGATCAAGTCGCATGTGCAACATTGCAGATAGAGACGAGACGTAGGAATTTCAATATGATCATGAAAAAAAAGAAAGCAGCAGTCAGCATTTTGGGTCTTCCCAGTTGAGAATCCACCTGTGAAATTGAAAAGATCCAGTAGTGCAGTCAGTCAAAAAATGGTGGTAAATTTCTTTTCACAATACGGCTTTATAGTCACTGTTCCACTTCAGGGCAGATCAGTTCAGTTCAGTTACTCAAGAAGACGTCACTGCGTTCGGACAAATCCATATACGCTGCACCACATCTGCTAAGCAGATGCCTGACCAGCAACGTAACCCTACGCCTTAGTCAAGCTTTGAGCAGAAAAATGTGCTTAAACAAATAAATGGATACATCATCAAATGAATAAATAAACAAATGAATAAATAAACAAATAAATAGAGATATGAATAAACAATTAACAAAAGAAAGTAAGCAGACAGATAATGAAATACAACAGTGCTGGAAAAAAAACCAATAACGATAAGGAATAAGTAAACAAATAAATAACTAAATGCAAATAAGCACACACACACACACACACACACACACACACACACACACACACACACACACACACACACACACACACGACAGATATGTAACAAACATGCTGTTTCACATATATGAGCGCTGAAAACAAAAGTACATAGGCCCAACACTAGTGATACATAAAAGCACACACACACACACACACACACACACACACACACACACACACACACACACACACACACACACACACCATCTCCCACATTAACCTGCAACACCCTCATCCCCCCCCCCCCCCCCACTCTTCCGCATGCACATGCCTACGTATCGCAGCTTCCACGGCACGTATCTACATGAGCAGTTTGAGGCATGGTGTACACAGGGTCCCCAAACTGGAACCCAGAGTTTCCTGCTGCCTCACGACAATGCCAGTGCATTGTGCAAACACACACACACACACACACACACACACACACACACACACACACACACACACACATGCACACACACACACACACACACACACACACACACATTACCGAGACCGAAAAAACTACAAACATACATGAATACATACATACATGCATACACACACACACACACACACACACACACACACACACACACACACACACACACACACACACACAATCTTAATAGTGACCTGTTTCGCGTCTCGTCGCAAAATGCGAAGGGGGACACAGTTGTCAACTGGTTGCTGCCTACCTTGAGCACAGTCAGATTTTCCATGTGATCAAAGGCACCATCAGGAAGAGACCTCAACCTGTTGTCGTACAAGTAAAGTTTTCTCAAACGAGTCCAGTTCTTAAATGTGTCTCCTACCCACTGTAGTTTATTTTTGCCCAGATACAGAACTTCCACCGAGTTTGCCAGAGGAGCCATCAGTCTCTGAAAGTATTCGGGATCAACATCGGCAATGTTGACACTGTCCAGAAACAATCTTTGCAATTGTCCACAACCTTGAAACATGTCTTTGCTCACGGTGGCCGAAGAAAAATCAATGTTGTTCTGGGCCATAGAAATGTCAATCAAGTTCGAATTGTTGAAAGTGAATTCCTGTATTTCTGTGATCTTCACACGCATTTGAGTTAGGCTAAGGTTATTAAGAACGGGGAACCACTGCAGCGAGAACATGTTTTTGTAGAAGATGTCAAACATATTGAAGCTCAAAGAAAGAACAGTTAAACTGGGAAAACATACCGACTCGGAAATTTCACTGATGCTGTTGAAGTTCAGATCAAGAATGGTCAGAACTGGATACAAAGTCTTCCCCTCCCTGTCGCAGGTTACTGGAAATTTGGAGAGCGCGTTTTTATGCATGATCCATTTCTTTAAGGATGGGTGATAAGCAGGTTGGACATTTCTTATCTGGTTGTAACGTACAAGCAAACTTTCCAACTGTCGTAGAGGCTGAAACACTTCCATATCCAGATCTTGAATGCCGTTCCAGCTCATATCAATATACCTCAGTTGAGAACATGAACGGTTTGAGAAAAATTCACGGGGAATGTTAGCCAAGCCTCCACATTTCAGTTCCAGACTTTTCAGCCGAGGCACATACAGTACAGGAGCCAGTTGGTCGTAGGTCAGACGGTTTCCGCCCAGTAGAACTCTCTCCAGCTTACCCATGGATCGGAAGGCATTAGACACGATTCGTGTCAGGCCATTGTTGTACAAATCCACTTCCGTCACTTTCGATGCGTTGACGAAAAATGCGGGGTGTGCAATCTCTCGGATGTAGTTGTTGGACAGGTTCAAGAAGCTCACATTGCCGGGGACCCGCGGCACATAGGTCAGGTTGACGGAGGAGCAGTCCGCGGTGGTGTCATGGCATCGACAATGGATCTCCAGGCAAGGGCGCTCTGGCTCCAGTACGGCGCGATGAGCGCTCAGAGTGCTCCAGCACTTCGGGGAACGCCGCCACCGTGCGGGAACGGCGTTTGGGAAAACACAGCACATCAGCACCAGTCCAAGGACCAGGGTGCCAGGTACAGCCCCACCCGCCATGTCTCTCATGTCAGGGCGTGGCCACTGCTCTCCCCTGCCAGCGTGTCTTCTCCTCGGGTATTTTATGCACACACTAAAGTATCTCTTTTTTCTGAAGTATTTCCACACCGAAGTACCTCTTTTTTCTGAAGTATTTCCAAACTGAAGTATCTCTTTCTTCTGAAGTATTTCCATACTGGAGTAGCTCTTTCTTCTGAAGTATTTCCAAACTGAAGTGTCTCTTTCTTCTGAAGTATTTCTACATCGAAGTACCTCTTTTTTCTGAAGTATTTCAGCACTGGAGTATCTCTTTCTTCTGGAGTATTTCCACACTGAAGTGTCTCTTTCTTCTTAAGTATTTCCAAACTGAAGTACCTCTTCGGTCTGAAGTATTTTCACACTGAAGTATCTCTTTCTTCTGAAGTATTTCCACACTGAAGTATCTCTTTCTTCTGAAGTATTTCCACACCGAAGTACCTCTTTTTTCTGAAGTATTTCAGCACTGGAGTATCTCTTTCTTCTGAAGTATTTCCACACTGAAGTGTCTCTTTCTTCTGAAGTATTTCCAAACTGAAGTACCTCTTTCGTCTGAAGTATTTTCACACTGAAGTATCTCTCTTTCTTCTGAAGTATTTCCACACTGAAGTATCTGTTTCTTCTGAAGTATTTCCAAACTGAAGTATCTCTTTCTTCTGAAGTATTTCCACACTGAAGTATCTCTTTCTTCTTAATCATTTCCATACTGAAGTACCTCTTTCTTCTGAAGTATTTCCACACTGAGGTATCTCTTTCTTCTGAAGTATTTCAACACGGAAATATCTCATTTTTCTTAAGTATTTCCACACTGAAGTATCTCTTTCTTCTAAAGTATTTCCACACTGAAGTATCTCTTTCTTCTGAAGTAGTTCCACACTGAAGTATCTCTTTCTTCTTAAGTATTTCCACTCATTTCCACACTGGAGTATCTCTTTCTTCTTAAGTATTGCTACACTGAAGTGTCACTTCCTCGAGTGTCGCTGCACCAGATGTCTTTTTTCGAAGCATCCCAGCACTGAAATTTCTGTTTGCACTGAAATGTCTCTTTCTCAAGTATATCTGCAGTTAGGTATTTATTTATTATCTCCCCAATGAACTCTCTCTCTCTCACACACACACACACACACACACACACACACACACACACACACACACACACTCAAGCATCTTTGCACTGATGTGTCAAGTGTCTTTTTTTCTCAGATAATTAGGCACTGAAAGACTCTTTCTCAGGTATCTGTGCACAGGTTTTGTTGTTGTTGTTGTTTGCTTTGTTTGTTTTGTTTTACGGAAATAACTCTGCTCTGAAGTGTCGGTCTTTCTCACGTACCTCAACACGAACGTCGCTGGTTTCTGTATATGTTTTTTTTTTCGCAGTATATCTGTACTAAAGTATACATCTTTCTTAAGTACCCCTGTACTGAACTGTCTCTTTCTCACGTTCCTCTGCACTGGTTTGTCTCTTTCCAGGAACACTGCGAGCAAGAGGACCCAAAGAATCCAACATACGACGGAACTCAGCTCGAGGTTACCAGGGCTACCCTCTTAGTACGTCTGTTGTCCAAATGTTGCGCTTAGAGCTTGGTCTCCGACCGAGGATAGGCGCTACGTAAGTATCCATATCATCAACATCATCATCATCATCATTATCATGAAATATGAAATAAGAAAAATGGAAATCCTGAGTAAGCAGTGAGAATGTAAATGGAGTGTCGCCCAATGTGTCGATAGGTTTAAAAACGGGGATAAATACAACAACAGAAAGGCAGTTTTATCGGACAGGCGGTTCCCGATAGGCAGCATCCGAACTGGGTTTGAATCAACGACAGCCACGAAGGAAGGACAACAGCAAAGCAAATCCATGGGGTCAAGTGGACTCCAAGCAAAAAGATAACCGAAAAAGTATGTAAATTCGATATGATTCTTTTCTTCTTTTTTTTATATATTTCATTAGTGTCCACATTCAGGTGACTCACATCTACACTGCAAACAAGAACCCAGAGATGCAGAAACATCGTAATACCATATGAATTTCACGCGAAAAACCGTAAACATTTGTGTGGACTTGATTAAGACTGGGTGTGTATGAGGGACCATTCCCAAACAGGTGTGACAAAACACACACACACACACACACACACACACACACACACACACACACACACACAAACCGCATATTGTTCTTTCCTGATCCAAGCGCCAGTAGTTCACAGTGAACTATCAGGTCGGTTCCAGGCCACTTGCCAGAATGGACCCTGCCGCTCTGCTGCTGATTCAGTTCTTCTTCTTCTTCTTCTTCGTTAGTGGGCTGCAACTCCCACGTTCACTCGTATGTACACGAGTGGGCTTTTACGTGTATGACCGTTTTTACCCCGCCATGTAGGCAGCCATACTTCGTTTTCGGGGGTGTGCATGCTGGGTATGTTCTTGTTTCCGTAATCCCACCGAACGCTGACATGGATTCCAGGATCTTTAACGTGTGTATTTGATCTTCTGCTTGCGTATACACACGAATGGGGTTCAGGCATAAGTACGTCTAGACATATGTTGACTTGGGGAATGGAAAAATCTCCACCCTTTACCCACCAGGCGCCATTACCGAGATTCGAACCCGGGACCCTCAGATTGAAATTCAAACAATTCGGCTATTGCGCCCGTCTTGATTCATTTCATTGGTGTACTGCACTGTCTCTGTTCTGACTCAACTCACGCAGCACAGCCCTCCACGAAACCTTCTAATAACGACAGCTCCTTTTGCCCACACAGCAGGGTGCACACGATAGCGGAGCAGTGTTGTCAGCAGAATGGAGGTTTTCTTTCTGTATCACGGTTCATCACCGGGGAAAAGATGTCGTTCCACAGCCAAGCCGAGCTTGAAAACTGTACCGTCAACATTCAGTCTGCAAATGACCTAAGATCGCGCCTACGAGCATACCTTATGTTTGAAACAACAACAACAACACTTTTCTGTTGAAAAAAAAAAGTCTTCAAACCAAACAGCTTACTGAAAACATCGTCGAATCGTCAGTGGAATAATTTCACAAAGTGCCCACGACAGACTGACATTCGGTCACGCTTTGAACATTGCTGCCGACAAACAACGTCGAAGTGGAAACGAAACCTGTGTACTATCCAAGAACGTCCGAACTAATCTGTGAAAAGGCTAGCTTGAACATTATCATTCACACTGACTAGCAGAGATTACTATCCACCTGCCTTACTAACTGGTGTCACTGATAAACAGAAACTAGGAAAGACAGTGAGTCGGAGACGAAAGTCGGGAAAGACAGACATTTTCCGGGAATGTCGATGAAATAAAAGGCGTTGTAACGTCAATGCTGGCAGGCTGCCATTCCGCTTTGGCAAACGACACTGCCACATAAAAACTGAAAGGCGCCTGAATAATGTAGGAGATGAGATTTTAT
Organism: Babylonia areolata; assembly: GCF_041734735.1. NCBI lineage: Eukaryota > Metazoa > Mollusca > Gastropoda > Neogastropoda > Buccinidae > Babylonia > Babylonia areolata. The sequence continues at coordinate 89,908,109 of NC_134876.1, forward strand.
AAACACAAGTCTAAACATGAAATGATTTATTACTTTACTCCTTCTGTTAAAACGGTTTTTATATGACAAAAACAATTTAAATGATATTACAAAGTCACTTAAAACTGAACACAAAACCCTTTTGTTCGCTCGCATGCACACGCTCCACTCCCCCTCTCAACCTCCCCCCCTCCCCCCCTCCACCTGCTCCTACGCATCTCTCCATCTCACCCTACCCTACCCATACCCAATTCTCCACTGCACCCGCTCACAGAAAGAGAGAGAGAGAGAGAGAGAGAGAGAGAGAGAGAGAGAGAGACGTGGATGGGGGCTTTTGATGCCTTGATGTTTTTAACGTTGAAGACACTGTCCACAGCACAGAGTTGAGACAACTCAAAGAATGTACATGCATACAGACGTCTTTTTTCAAACTAGTGTTTATGTAGTTTACTTCACCCTCTCACTTCATGTTCATTCAATTTCACCCAATCCGTCGTCCATTCCTACCGCCCCCCCCCCCCCCCCCCCCTCCTACACTGAATATGTTACTGAGAATACATATATGTGTGCAGTGTAGACACTCAATGGCCCATCAATCACACACACACACACACACACACACACACACACACACACACTTGAGCTAATCAAAAATGCTATGAAAAGTACTACGACTTTGACAACCCCTTCCACTACCACCAGAATTACAACTACACCTAATGCTGCTGCTATTACTGTTGCTATGTTTCTTAACTCTTTTTATTTTTCGAAATATCAAATGTGACTTTCTTCTGCGACGCCGTTAACAAGAACGATTATACTATACACGTAAGTCACCACCAGCTCACTGCTGTGACTCAGCTTCCTGGCACAGTGCCAGTGTGTAGCATCTATCTGACCTACCTCACAAAGACCTTAAATCGTCAGTCATTCACATACGTGCTGCAGACACCAGCTTTTGTCAGGCGAAAGACAACATGACTTGAAGCTAGAATCGTCACTATTTTTTTTTTCCACAAAAAAAAACTGATGCACACTTTTTATGGAACGACAAACACAAGCAATCCAACGCAGGAACGCACAACCAAATGACTGCAAATGTCAGGCAGTTGTGACCTAAAAATAGCGCGCCGCGCAGCTGAACGGGTTTAGTTCACAGGAGGCCATGTGCATGATACAAAGAAGCCAGGACTTCTTTCCCTTCTCTACCGCCTTTATCATAGCTAAACGTGCGATTTCCGGGAAGAGGGTGAACTGCCGTGCTTTGTTTTTTCATCGACACAAGGCGACAGATATTCCTTAAAATGTAAACTCTGTTTAAAACATTGATTTTGTAGTTTTCAAAACGTTCACTGGAGAGAGAGAGAGAGAGAGAGAGAGAGAGAGAGAGACAGAGACAGAGAGACAGAGACAGAGATGCGCCTACGATATTTTCCCCCCACAGAGGAAAGATTATATTTTTGTCGGTTTTCAATACTCTTCAGAGACATATATTTGCAGCAACTGAGACATTCCCGGTGCCTATGCCGAGTGGAGCGAAAATGAGAACAACCAATACGTGCCAGCGTGTCAAGTTGTGAAGCTGCAAAGCTCGCTTGACTCAAGTTCGGTTGTGTGTGGGGGAAGGGGAGTGGAGAGGTGTGGGGGCGGGTGGGCGGTGCCGGGGGAGGGGGGGGGGCAGTAGGAGGTGATAAGGAGCACGGAGCAAGAGGGGGCGGAGAAAGCCCGAGGAAGAGACGAGTTATGGGGGTTGAAGACGTCTGTGTGTGTGTGGGGGGGGGGGGGGGGGAGGAAGTATTCATTAACAAGGCCACTTGTCCGCGCGTTCAGGTTTCGGGGTAATTTACAAACGCGAGCGCGCGCGCGCGTTTGTGTGTGCGTGTGCGTGTGTGTGCGTGCGTGTGTGTGTGTGTGTGTGTGTGTGTGTGGTGTGTGTGTGTGTGTGTGTGTGTGTGTCAGTGTGTGTGTGTGTGTGTGTGTGTGTGTGTGTGTGTGTGTGTGGTGTGGTGTGTGTGTGTGTGTGTGTGTGTGTGTGTGTGTGGTGTGTGTGTGTGTGTGTGTGTGTGTGTGTGTGTGTGTGTGTGTGTGTGACTGAAACTTGATTGAATGACACAGGAAACGAATGATGAGCGCCCAAAGGCAGCTGTCATTCAGCTCTGCCTGTAGCTTGGCAACCCGTTGTGCAAATGACTGTGTTTGAAAAGCAGTCAGACGGCTTGGTCTCTCTGACCAAAGAAAGGTGTTGCATAGATATCCATATCATTGAAACCTGACCACAGACATGCGCCTGCCCCCCCCCCCCACCCGTGTGTGTGTGTGTGTGTGTGTGTGTGTGCGCTTGTGCGTGTGTGTGTAGGAGAACAAGGAAGCTGAGAGTGCTTATAGACAGATGAGTTTTTAGTGGTGAGCGAAAAGTAGAAATAGAATCAGATGCAGGGATATCATGAGGAATGTTGTTCTAGATGTGAGGAGCAGCAAAGAAGAAAGAACGTTCACCACATGACCGCAACATGCCGGCAACTGTCTTTTCGATGTATGAAACTTGTTTTTTCTTTTCCTATTTTGTGCGCGCGTGTGTGTGTGTGTGTGTGTGTGTGTCCTTTTACAAGTAGGATACACACCAACCAAAAAAAAAACAAAACAAAACAAAAAAATGCGGAGTCATGACACATGAAGAGACAAAATGCACACACTGTGCCTGTACACTGATCGGAACATTGGCAGTCATCATAAAAGGTGGATGTAATAAGCTAATAAAACTGAGAAATAGATTGACTGTACAATGTCGCACGCCAAGAAAACAAAAATGCCACATGATCAACTTTCGATGCGTGTGAATCAAGCATGAAAAGCGGTAAGCGAAGCTTGTTCGGGTTTTCTGTTGGATTTTCATTTCATTTGTGTTTTAAGATGTTGTAATTATTTTACTGAACATTTCCCTTTTATATGATCGTTTGTTTGTTTGCTTTTCCGTCTTAAAATGTTGTTTGTTTGGGTTTTTTTGTTACCTTAATGATTTCTTTTAACATGATAATCTATGTATGTGTACGTTGAAATCAAGGAATAGTGCGCCAGTTTACTCATTCGTTTTTTCGATTTGATATTTGTTGATGAGCATTTCGCTCTTAAAATGTTATAATTATCTTACTGATTATTTTCCTTTTTCTTGTAATTGAAATGTACACACACACACACACACACACACACACACACACACACACACACACACACACACACACACACATACACACACACATACAAACATACAAATGCACACACGCAAGCACGCGCGCGCGCACACACACTCACACACACACACACACACACACACACACACACACACACACACACACACACACACACGCACACGCACGCACACACGCACACACACAGTCGTTTCACTCTATCTTGAGTCTATAGTGTAATATCATCTTATCCGAATGTTTTTCTTTTTACATGATAACTGATGTGTGCGTAGTGATCAGGGAAGGGTGTGCGGGATAGAGACGTGTGTGTGTGTGTGTGTGTGTGTGTGTGTGTGTGTGTGTGTGTGTGTGTGTGTGTGTGTGTGTGTGTGTGTGTGTGTGTGTGTGTGTGTGTGTGTGTGTGTGTGTGTGTGTGTGTTTCTCTTTGATATTTGCTGGCAGTCATTTTGAGTGAGCTGAAAGATAATTTTCTGTTTCGGTTGGAGCAGAGATTTAAACATTGACAATAACGCAAAGGGTAAATAGGCCTAACTGCGAACGATCCGGTCGAAGCGACCAGTTCAACGTATGTATCGTACAGGTAACAGGTCGTACTATCGTCAAATCTAGCTCTTCTGTTTTTGAAGGCTTTCTCCGACTGGTTTCACCAGAAAAAAAAGTTCGTCTGATCCTTCTTTTAAAGTTTTTTGGGGTTTTTTTTGTTGTTGTTGTTTGGGGGGGGGGGGGGGGGGGTTGTTGTTGTTGTTGTTGTTGGATGGTGTTAGGAGTCATGCCTTTTTTTGGCAGATACTTAATTACCGCATGGGCCTCCTTTTTGTCCATGTCTGTTTTTCGCTACCCTTGGCAACTTTCAAAGACCCTAACCTTCAAACAAATATTGACAGACAATTGTAACTTTGTGAACAACCTTTGAAGTGATTCTAGTTTATAGTTGTGGTCATGTTTTACTGTTAGTGTCATTGCTTCCAGGTTAGGCCCAGAACTTTCTGATCTACTGTCGATATTCAACAGTAGAAATTATATCATCAGATACGGAACAACAGTGGGCTAAGGACTGAACCTTGAGGCGATCTCGCTAAAACTGGGAGATAAGCAGATTTGCTGCTTTGCAGTACTCTGATTGTTCACGATGCACCAAAAAGTCTCAATACCAGCGACATAACTTCCCTGTAATGCCTACGGTATGTATACCAAGTACCTTGATTATCAATCACAGTTTCAGCTGACTATGTTATTTGCACCAGGACGTAAACCGTTGATCACCCGCCTTGCCCTGTTTCTTGATAACGCTCTTAAAATCCGCGGTGTGTATCTTTATTGAATAGATTATCTAAGTTCCATCAGTTCTTGCAATATATGTGTGTATGTATGTAAGTATGTGTATACATGCGTCTCTCTCTCTCTCTCTCTCTCTCTCTCTCTCTCTCTCTCTCTCCATATATATATATATATATATATATATGTGTGTGTGTGTGTGTGTGTGTCTGTGTGTGTGCGTGTGTGTGTGTGCACAGTACTCTGTTGTCTCTGCATTGTTGGATATATATCGTTCTAATAGTCTTATCCTCCTCACCATCATCATCCTTGAGTTCGCATTGCTGTCTCAAATTCTGACGGAGACCGATCCACGGGACTGTTCTTACTTTGTATATTGTAATGGTTTTTCTCATATAAGCACTAGCAGAACGCAATGCATCATTAAGACTTTGTAAAGCTTCATCGATATCATCATTCACCAGACAAGAAGCTCTTTTCATACAGTTTTAACACTCGTCGGTCTTCATCTTTTCTTTTAAGTCCTCATACTGAAAGTATTCTGATTAGTACATAATACTTCACCTATACCTACTTGAAAGCACGCAACAAATTCCAAAAGTAAGTATTTTCATTCAATCGTTAGTCTAATATTTCGGGAAATACAGGATTTTGACAAACAGCGTGAAACTATAACATCGTCAGCACTACTATAATCTGTAGATTGAATGTAAGTGTTGTTACCAAAGCCAGTGTCTTCTGTGACATTACCATTCAGAGTCAAAAGATCCTAAGAACTGCAAAGATTCAATAAATATGATCTATTTTGCCTCCCAATCATCATCACTCTTTATGGCGTTTCTCCCCCAGTGCGTGCACTGAAGTCCCCATGTGACAGAAAATACATATTTCCATAAGACTCCATCAAATCCAAACATAGACATACAAACTCTGTACATAGGCTACTGCTACTGATATTTATATTAGCGGGTATTACAGTTCTTTGGAGTATTCTCTCTCTCTCTCTCCCTCTTCTTCTTCTTCTTCTTCTTATCACACACACACACGCACGCACGCACGCACACACACACATACATACATACACCATACTCTTCCGTGCGCGACACATGTTTGAGCCATTGATCTCAGACTTGTCATTGAAAAGCACTTGCATTTCGAAGCAAAAAACAGAAATACCCAGTTCGATCCATTTTGATCTTTTCTTCTTCTTCTTTCTTGCTTTGTCGAATGGGAGGACAACTATTGTTATGCGTGCGTGAGAATGACTGGTGTGAAAGCGCTTAGATTTGTCTCTGCACAAGATTCAGCGCTATATAAGTACCATTATTATTATTATTACTATTATTATTATTGTCACAGCTTGGATGCCTGGTGTTCTGAACTGATTGTTCCTCTACCACAACTGTCAGGAGCTCATGTACGTTTATATGTATTTAACTGTGCTTTCATATCTGTGAAACTGCATGTTTGGTGCATATCTGTTATGCATGTGTGGGTGTATGTGTGAATGTGTGTCTTCATGTTTTACATTTATTTGCTTATTTATCATCATTGTTGTCTTATTTATTTATTTTTTTATTATTTTATCATTATTATTATTATTACTACCTTTTTTATATTATAATTATTATTTATTTATTCATTTATTTAAGCTTATCTATTATTTATTCACCTTTTTTTCTTTTTCTTTTTTTTTTCTCAAGGCCTGACTAAGCGCGTTGGGTTACGCTGCTGGTCAGGCATCTGCTTGGCAGCTGTGGTGTAGCGTATATGGATTTGTCCGAACGCAGTGACGCCTCCTTGAGCTACTGAAACTGAAACTGAAACTGTCAGGAGTGTAAAGGAAAGACAGACTGGACTCTCACCGGTCAGAACTGCCTTCTTGGAATGACAGAAGAATAGCCAAGTCTACAGACCCTCCTACCCCCCTACCCTCACCCCATGCTTTACAGCTGATGACATTAACTCACTTAGTACGGCCAGTCCTCTCTTCTCCTCTACACAGACCCCTCGGATGTGCTGTGGGTGTCTGTATGACCCAACCTTTAGCTTCCATCGTCAGAACTGTGGTATTCTTTGTCAACATTCACCTCTTCAGTATAAGAGCCTTCCGCTTGCAATATTTTGATGATGGTAATTGGGGTGAAATGCTGTTAACGTCGTCTCTTTCGCCGTTCGTATGGAAAGAGTTAAACGTTTCAGTGGTCAGTGTGTTCTCTCTCTTTCTCATGCTGATTCTTCTCCTTCTTCTTCTCCTTTTCATCATCTTCTGCTCTCGTAGGCTGCAACTTCCACGTTTACACGCATGAACGGGTGGGCTTTTACGTGTATAGCTGTTTTTTCCTACTGTTTAGGCAGATTGTTTCGTTTTGTGTATTATAGCTTAACGTCTATCCATGTGGTGTGATTTAGACGAACCGTGTCGTGTGCAGACGAACGATTGTGTTTTGCGCTTGTTTTGGTATGCCCGCCTGTCTGTCTCAGTCTCTGATTCTCTCTCTCTCTCTCTCTCTCTCTCTCTCTCTCTCTCTCTCTCTCTCTCACTTGACCGTGCTGTTTGTTTAATTGATTACAATTACAATGGGTGCTTTGAACAAGTTTAATTGTTGTATTTTAGAAAAACACGATGATTGTATGAAAAATAATTTTTATTTGACGAAGCGGGATGAAAATGACTGGAAAGCGCTTTGGTCTTTCTTAATATAAACCATCTGAAGTCCGAAGTCTCTCTCTCTTTCTCTCTCTCTCTCTCTCTCTCCACACACACACACACACACACATAATATATATATATATATATATATATATTATACATACATAGATATGTGTGTGTGTGTGGTGGTGTGGTGTGATGTGGTGTTGGAAAATAACAGCAAGCAAGCAACTCTTAGGTATTAAAGAAACGATGCTTTACATAGCCACAAATGTAAAGATTGGGAGGGCGAGAGGCGATTGGATTGGAAAGGGACAGAGTCATTTGTTTGCCTGCACTTTCTTCTCGGCAATGAGCTATTCCACACGGTCAGTGATCTTGAAATATCACTTACTTTTTAGCAATGTTCTCAGTTTCAGCACACACACACACACACACACACACACACACACGACCGTTTGCTTTTGTAAGGGATTGATTTCATGCAAAATAGCATGTTGATAACGTTTTCTGTGTGTTTTGAAGATGATAAATGATTCAAGACTTCAGTCCGAGAGGAGGAGAAATCGCCGCAAATGTAGGTAATCTGAAAGTGTGTGTGTGTGTGTGTGTTGGGGAAATAAGTGGGTTGGCGGGTGGAAGTCGAAGAAACTAGACACGTTGGAAGTCAGCTGGTGTAACATGTGATTTTACTCCACACGAAAATGTTGGGATAAAATACTCTCTGATAAGGAAGTTCCCATAGTTCAAAATTTTCAAACGAGGAAACGCACTTCCACCGACCACGAGAAAAGTACCCCGTCTTCTCCCTCCTCCCCTCACCCCCCAATAAAAGCCCTGGTGTGAACAATAAAAAAATAAATACTGTTTCCGTAAAATAAAACTACAACACTGCTTTGTGTTGGTTGGTGAAGGTTGGGTTAGGATACGGGTCTCTTGGCGTTTGTATTGCTCAGCATCTGACTCTGTCCTAGATCTGTGTCACAATTCTATGTTATTTTTCGAAGTCAATGGCTCTGGCCCCAAGTATCTTTCTGAACTCCTCCATATCTATACCCCGTCTCGTCAGCTCCGTTCTTCCTCTGATACTCGACTTCTCAGGATACCTCACGTCTGAAGTAAGACCTATGGACACAGATCGTTTTCTTTTCAATCGCCGAAGACATAGAACAAGCTCCCTGATAACCTCCGTTATTCTGATTCCCTCGCATCTTTTAAATCTCGTCTCAAAACCCACCTTTTCCCTCAGCAGTAAGTTCAATTGTGGCAGGTTCACTTCCTTTGCGTTAGCTGTGCTTGACAATGTATGTATACATATGTATGTGTACATAACTACATGCATGTATATGAATATGTATTGTGTGTGCGTGAGTTTATGTAAGTTTGTGCCTGCCTATGTGTGCGTATGTGTTAGGGTAGCTGTTAAATTCACATGTATTGTTAAAATGTATGTATGCAGTGTGTGTGTGTGTGTGTGTGCGTGCGTGTGTGTGTGTCTGTGTGTGTAGTCACATTTTGGTGTGTGTATGTAACATAGATGTAATGTTTTATGTTAACAAAGCGTTTTTGTAAAGCACCTAGAGCAGATTTATGGATAGTGTGCTATATAAGTATCCATTATTATTATTATTATTATTATTATTATTATTATTATTTTGTAAGTGTTCTTTTTTTTAACGAGATTTCTATTTCACCTATAGCCAAGCTGAAGAAAAGCGTTAATCATTAGTGGCTTGAAGTTGTGTCCCTTTGTTAAAGCATATACAGTTCCATCATGCATTACGTCTCTCAATCCTGTCTTTCGCGTGTGACCTTGACCGAAAGCCAGATTGACAAGGAGAAAGATCATCTGTTCCGCACGAGATTACATCACTCGAACAGGGAGATATTTACATGGCTCGACCTTCATCCGTTTCCTTCCCTCTTCAGACAACATGAGGAAAACACGCGAGAGCCAGAATGCGCACTGTGCAAATTTGTCTAAACGAAGGCGGACGTGTTCATGTGAAGCGCGCAAGCGTCTTCGATTAATCAATGAATTGGAACATGACGGAGGATGGGGGTACAGGAGAGAGAGAGAGGGTGTGGAGGTTTCTGTTTGTGTTCGTTTTTCCTCCCCATTGTAGTGCCACTTTCGCCGGCATATTATATCGTATTTCCACGGCCTCGGTAAACATATCGGTCTGTTTGGGAGGTTCTTTCTCAGACACACAGCCCCGTCCCATTCAATGGTTTACTTGTTTTGTGTACCATTGTGTGCAGCTTGCTTCATTCGCAGGCTGTCTCTTGTCAGGTATTTGTGTCACTTAGACGAGATCCTGCACAGGTCCCTTCTTCACGCCTTCATAGCCTATACATGTGACTATAGATGTTATAACTTATCACCGGAATGTTATAACTAATCACCGAATAACTGCCCAGCTATTGAATCTTCAGGTTGACTCGAGCTATCATATGACCTTCTTGGTCATCATGCATGTGGAAATACTGCGAAAATTGGTTGTTACATTTTGCTGCTTTGGTGTTATGAACGTGTCGGGAGTATGTGGCCTGAACGTCTCCACCAAAAACGGCACCGTTTTGTCGACAACTGCTTCAGACTCCGACAGTCCTACAAAAAGCGTCACGCTTGTTTTCAACAGCAGGAGCGGAAACGAAACCTTGAACGAGAACCAAACATCCACCGACTGCCCTCTAACGAGTGCTCAGCATCCTCAAACCTTGACCACAGTCAACGTTTTGAGCAATAATTCACGCACTATCACCAACTCCATCACATCCACCACCACAAACAGTTCACTTCCGGACACGGAAGACCACAGCGACAACGACGAAGAAGAAGAAGAAGGTACCCTCCAAGACAGCGAGGAGCTTTCTGCCCAGCCCTCTGTGTCCCAGGAAGACTACAAAGACATTATGGAGGTTCTGGACGTGGTGCTCATCGTGACGGAGGGGATCTCCGTGGCCGTGACAGCCACCAGCGCCGGGGTGTACATGCTGCCCAATATGCGCTGCAGCACGGCAGTGTACCTGGCAGCGCTGAACGGGGCAGACACGCTGTGCGGGGTGTTGGTGGCCTGCAGGAGTGTCTGGAAGCACGTCGGGGGGCTGCACGCCACCAGAACGGCGGCCTTCAACTACCTGACACTGGCCGGAACTGGTTACGTCAGCCTGGCCAGCCGCCGCTGTGTCTACTGCCTGTCGGTCATCGTCAGCCTGGAAAGGTGGTTTATTCTTTTGTTTGTGAGTTTTTCCAGGTGATTTATTTATTTGTGCATTTTCCCAGCTGATTTATTCATTTGTGCATTTTCCCAACTGATTTATTTATTTATGCGTTGTGCTGAAATACTGAAGTGTGAAAATTGCGAAGGTTCAGAATTTTAGGGAAAATTTTAGAAAAAGAATTCAGAGTAAGCCAGTTAGTTGACGACACATCATGTACTTTTGATAGGGACAGAATATTACAGAAAGAAACCAAGACTCTATCTGTTAAGAATCCGTAACCAATTATTTGCAGAGACCTTCTCTGTTAAGAATCCGTAAATGATCACTCGCAAAGACTCTCTCTTATCTGTTAAGAATCCGTGACCGATCACGCGCAATCAGTAATTTGTCGCGGTTCTATGTCCGTGTGTGCAGGTTCTTCGTGATCACGTTCCCGCTCAGGGCCAGACACTTCAAAATCATCCGATTTCCAAAAGTCACCGTCACGATCCTGGCGTTTGTCATCTTCTCCTTCCACGTCTATTATCTCCTCAAATACCACGTGGTCAAGTCAACCACCACCGGCGGCTACAGGCTGAGTTACACCGAAAGCTACAGGGAAGACATTCACACCTTCGACCACGTTTCCAACAGTGGCAAGTTCCTGTTTGCCTACATCCCGCTGTGCCTGGGTCTGGGGATGAGCGTGGCTCTCCTCCTGGCTCTCAGACGCCATGCCGCAGCTAGAGCCAGCCTGCAGGAGGCGGGAGGGGAAAGGAGGCTGAAGCAAATGCGCGACACGGAACGGCAGATGGCTAGAACGATTTGGGTAGGTCCATTTCTGCTGCTGTGGTTTGATGTTCTGATCTCGTGAGGCCTGTTATGTATTGGGCGTAGCGACGAAGCGGCAGGTTTCGAAACGAAATGAATGTCGCTACTAAATCACGATTTTGGTATTTTGCGTTGATATGAATAATTGCTTTGACTCACAAAGTTCAAATCTTTTTCTCTCATGCAAAATGTGTTGGGTTTTTTTCTTTTCTTTTTTGTTGTTGTTGTTTTTTGTTCTTTTGTAATTGTTGTTTTATAATGCACATGCACACGCGCAAACACACGCATGCACACACGCTTCCCCACCCCCCTGCCCCCTGACCCCCGCCACACACACACACAAACATGCATGTGCGTACGCACACAGATACACACACACACACACACACACACACACACACACACACACACACACACACACACACACACACAGTTTGTTGCTTTGTTTCTTTTGTATTGAAAAGATGATGATGAAGGTGTTTGACAATTGTGTTGTCCATCGCTTTCTTCTGGTTATTTCTTGTGTTTGTGTGTGTGTGCGTCGAATGTGTGTGTATGTGTTTGAGGGGTGGGGGGGGAGTGTCTGTGTGTGCGTGGGTTTGCACGTGTGCGTGTGCATTATACAAAAAAAAAATTCTAAAATAATACATCCATTAAATTTCATATTGCTTTACCTGTGCTTTAATGTTTCGTAAAAGAAAATGATAATAATAGTAATAATGATAATGATGATAATGATAAGAAGAACAACAACAACAATGATAATAAAGAATGCAGTTTGTTTGTTGGGGGCAGATGTCCACTTTCCTCTTCACCGTACTGTCTCTGCCGGCCAACACAGCCCACCTGGTGTCCACCTACCATCCCACCTTTGGCTACCTGAAGCTGGACCATTGTCTGTACAGGCTGATCACACGCTTCTCTTACCTGGCCATCGTTCTGTCCAGGTCAGTGTGTGTGTGTGTGTGTGTGTGTGTGTGTGTGTGTGTGTATGTGTGTGTGTGTGTGTGTGTGTAGGGAGGTAGGTTGGTTGGTGGAACTGTCCATCATCTGCCATAGTTTTGTTCAGGTCAGTTTGTATGGTGGTATTTTGTTGTTGATGTTGTTGTTTTTTTCTGTTTGTTTGTTGTTGTTTTTGTTTGTTTGTTTTTTGTTGTTGTTGTTTTTTTGTTTGTTTTTTTGTTTTGTTTTGTTTGGGGTGGGAGGGAGGGATGCCTGTGTCTGTGTGTCTGTGGAGCGTATGTATGTAGGCCTATGTGTATGTATATGTACATGTGTACGTGTGCTTTAACATATCTTACTTTTTGACTATTTAGTTCAACTTTCGTCGTGCTCATATTTATGTCGAGCTCAACTGTGAGCTGAGAGACTGTGTTGGATGAGGGACGAGCCATTTGGATGCACACCCAGTTTCCAGTCGGATTAATGCTGATTCTTCTCCTTCTTCTTCTCCTTTTCTTCATCTTCTGCTCTCGTAGGCTGCAACTTCCACGTTTACACGCATGCACGGGTGGGCTTTTACGTGCATAGCCTTTTTCCTACTGTTTAGGCAGATTGTTTGTTTCGTTTTGTGTATTCTAGCTTAACGTCTATCCGTATGGTGTGATTTTAGACGAACCGTGTCGTGTGCAGACGAACGATTGTGTTTTGCGTTTGTTTTGGTATGCCCGCCTGTCAGTCTCTGATTCTCTCTCTCTCTCTCCCTGCCTTTCTCTCTAAATGTACACAGCGTCACCCTCCTTTATGGATTGTACACATTAGTAGCATTTCCCATCCTTTACGTTGTTCGTTTTCCTTGTCTTCTTTTTTGGTATAATTAGGATAATTACGGTTTTGTCGATTCTGCTCCAAAAACATCAGCAGAAGAGTTATAGTAAAGTGTTCTGCCTGTGTATCTGCCTGTGTGTGTGAGTTTGTGTTGTGATATGCTGTGCTCTGCATGCATCTATGTACGTGTGTGAATAAACAGAATCATCGTGTGTTTTCATTCTGTGAATAAATAAAGATTTTGCTCTATATAACCAAAGCTTTCTTTTTTTTTTATTTGAATATTTTTTCTGTGAATAAAGAGAACTTGATTTTCTGTAAATAAACAAGCTTGTTTTTGTTTTGCTTATTTTTTTGTTTCTTCTGTTTACAGGTACACCAATTTCTTCTCTTACCTCTGCCTCAGCACCGCCTTCCGTCGGAACCTCGTTGGTGGGATTCTTCCGCGGAAAATAGCGACCAGGTTCCTGGACTCCCGCACAAAGTCCAGAGCTGAGATGACGCCCAGTGATGGCCGTAGCACCGATATTTCCATCGTCTCTTATCCGCAGCAGAATAGAAACTAGTTTGTTGTTGTTGTTTTTAACGCATGCGATCTCAGTCACGATCTCTCTCTCTCTCTCTCTCTCTCTCTCTCTCTCTCTCTCTCTCTTACGTTCTTTCTGTTTTGGTTCTTCCTTTATCCCTTTTTATTTTTTCCAAATAGATCTACCGAAATTATTTTGTGATGACAAAACTTCTTTTTTTCCCATTTCTTTATGTCCAAAATCACCAGAACGAATGATGATACCATTTCAAATAAACTGACCAGACCAGACATTCCATTTGAATTTCACTTAGACTGAGCTAGACGTGACTGCATTAGTATTTTTAACAGTCATCTCAGTTGACCTTTTTTTAAACCAGTTTCCGTTCTGTTCCACTGGTTTTAAGATTATGCTCTGCTGTTGGTGTGTTTATTTTTGTTTGTTTTGTTAATTAAGGAAAATGCAACAAACATGCTGAAAATAGAAAATGGTATATCATGTGTCTGGGGACATCATCCTGTGTCACAGAGAAACGAATATATGACGGCTGTTCGTGGCTACCAGTGCATGCAGGTGTGTGTGTTGGAATGAACACCTCCCCTGGTGTGCCAGCCCTGGCCATAACACCATTCAGATCCATACAAACAAACAAACACTCCCCCACTTCTTAGCCTGAACTGTCATCAAATACTTTCCCCGTCCTTCCTAGCATCCACCTTAAAGCACCACAGTGTTTTCATCGTATACGTAATACTGAATGCAGTTCGTTTAGGTTAAATGCCTCCGTGTGCTCTGTTATTTCGAGTCCTGAAGAGCTTGTTGCTGGGCTTAGCGTTCTTTGTTGTTTGCGCAGACCTTCTTTCGCGTCTCCGTGGAAAGTACTGCAGTGAATCCTTTCGTCAACGGCATTCAGCTTCCGTCTTGTGTACGCTATCTCCCTCTCTCTCTCTCTCTCTCTCATTCACACACACACACACACACACACACACACACACACACACACACACAATCACACACTCAACAGAAGAAAAGAAGAAGAAGAAGAAAAAGATTCACACGAAACAACAATTTAATACGGAATCACACCACACAGGTAAAGCTTCAAGACACTTTTCTGTTCAGAAAATTCAGCGGCGTTCAAACCGAAACGATTGTGTGACCAGCTGGCTGGCTGTCGCGCGCCCTTTTGTCGCGAGAGGGAGGAGTGTTACAAGACTCGCGGACGTGCGGTGGTGAAACGTCTAGTTGATCTTGCTGTTGATCCAGCTCCTCAGGTTGTACACATCAGCGTACACACCGGGGTAGGAAGGACGGGCACAACCGTAACCCCAGCTCACCACGCCTGGACAAGGTAAGTTATTGTCCATTAGCTTTAGCACAGTCTTCGTCAGCATCATCATTATCAAAATCACCATGAAAATCATCGTCATCATCATCATCATTCGATACTGAACAGTTGAAAACATGTACTCTTTGTCTGACGAAATGAAATTCAATAGCATATAGCACTGCATTGAAATATATATATATATATATATATATATATATATAAAAGAAGCGAAAATACTAAGTGATATAATTGGCTATAATATACGCATGGTAGTAGTGGTAGTATATTATCATTGTCATTAGAATCGTTGTTTTTACTTAAGCTGGTGTCGCCACTGCCGTTATAAGCTATTGTTGTATTACTCTTTTTGTCACAACTGATTTCTCTGTTTGAAATTCATGCTGCTCTCCTCAGGAAGAACGCGTCGCTACACTGAGATTGCCTTCTTCTTCTTCTTTAATTCTGTGAAGAGTCATTGGGCCGCCGCACACAAGAACTGTTCGCCAGTATCAAAAAGACATATGGGGAAATTATAACCAAGTAGAGAGTCAATAAATCAATCGGTACTATTACTGGAAAACGGTCGATTGTAATCCATATAATCCAACATATAACATACCGACGAGTTCCCAGGCGCCGTTTCTGTAGGACACCATGGGGCCGCCACTGTCTCCCTGTAATGAATCAACAAAGAAATAGATAAATGAAAGAATAGATAATGCATACATATATGCATGCATTGTTATCACTCACACACACACACACACACACACACACACACACACACACACACACACACACACACACACAGATATATAGAGAGAGACAGAGACATAGATATCTTTACACAGAGAGAGAAACCTCCATAATGATACATATTTTTTGCCTTTTGTCCGTCGTTGCAAAACATTTTTTTTTCTGTGTATGTTAAAGCTGTTCAATGCAATGCACAGATAATTGTGAATAAGTTTTCAAATTCCATACAAAATATACGTATCTTTCAAAACCCTAAGCCATCCATTCTTCATCCACTCATTTTTGCTCTTCAAAAGACCATTTGAAACTGAACTGTTGAAAACATGTACTCATCGTGTGACGGAAAAGATCTCAAGTAGCATCGTGAGTCATGACAGTAAATCAGAGCCTGGGTGTGACTGTATGTGGGGGAATCGGAATAAGTGACACGAAGCTAAGACACTGAAATAGTGCCACTGAAGAAGCAGCAATGAATAAAACATAAACACCAACAAACAAAAAAGGGTTTCTTTATTTTGCACTGTGTTGACCATTTCTGTGCAGAACTACGATGTTAACAGGTCTTGCGGTTTGTTACCACTTTAAACTACCGTGTTGGGCCTGTAATGTCAACGCTCAGTTTATATCACGGATTGACATAAGCTTACAGCTGGGCCAACAGAAAAGTGAGAGCTGTATGATCAATGGTTTCTCCACTGCAATGGAAAGTCATTTACAGTTTAGTTTTTTGTGAAGGACTATGACTCTCAAACTAGGAGGCAAATTTGCATGGCTCCTCGTGCAGCCGTAGGGGCTAGTTGACTTTTGGGAACCATCCCAACATCGACTGTCCTAACATCCTCTTGGCCGAAAGACTGGGGGTGTAACTTGGGCAAGATACTCTCCACTATGATTAAATTCTAGTGCAGACAGTCGTGACAACCGTCGGACACGACTGACTATCATACAAACTACCATGTAAGCGCCCATCTCCTTTCTGCACAAACCTCACCCTAAAGTTGAAGATGTCTTTTACTGGGTACGTTACCTTATTTTTCTCTGGGAGCCCATTCCCTACTTAGTCTATGTGCATGAGAAGTCTGTCTTTAAACTGGTGATGTCAGGAACAAAATGTTCAAATGTGTAATGGACATGTTCTGTACTAAAGTCTCCTCTCTCTCACTTTTGTCGCGCCTCACTTGGTTTTTCAGTGACATACAGACATCTGATGCGGGCGTTCTGTTATTGTTCTCTCTATCTAAATCTGTACCGCTTAGAACAACCACAAATGGCAAATATCAGTTCATGAATATTATTAAGTGGGGGGAGGGTGGGCGTGTGCAAGGTTTTACCCCTACGCACAGTTTGTAGCCCGAAATGGGGGTGGGAGTGGTAAGGGTGTTGACTGAATACTATTCTTTTACGAGGTAGTCTTCAGTAAATGATGACATATAATTATATCAAGTCCCTCTTTGATTTATTTCTCCTTTTAGTGGTTCTCTTCTCCTTGCATAAATCCAACCAACCAAACAAACAAGCAAGAAACAAGACCAGACAAAGCCAGAATACAGGCCACCTTGATATATATACCACGTGAAGACAATTTTCACGCAGCTGGTGAATGCACTGAATTATCGTGAAGCAGTACCGGACGTCAACCGGACATGACATTATTTCAAACGTGAGTTCAGTCCCGTCAGAGAGGCTGGGAAATCGGTTTTACCAATGCCTGATACAGCACGTACTTCTTGTAACCAGATTGTGCCTGTATGTTACAATCAAAGCATTTTCTTCCTATTCGGTTTGTTCAGATTGTGAACTTTGTACTCAGCATACTCTGATTAGTCTCGCAAAATTTATGTTCCCCAGTACAGAAAAAGCACAAAGCTTATCGGTGTTCAAGCAAGGCCTTGCTTGCTTGCGAAATACGGTATTACAAGACTGACCCTTTATGACTTGGTCGATTCAGCATTCTCTTTATGAGAATGGGACATGGTGACTATCTTATCTGGAAAATTATTTTCTTTATCTTGGCAAAGGAGATGACGTTGGCTGGTGCCCGAGCCTTTGTGATACTTCTGACGTAAAAAAATGGGAGAGGACACAAATGTGTACCTTCCTTGATCTAGTTTACATCATTTTGACTGGAGTAAAACAACGATGCATGCTGTCACCATTTCTCTCTTTTTTGTGTGTTGACTGAAATCATGGAAAGATGTGGTGCAAGGAAACAGAAGTTGAATCGAGTGGACTCTTACAAGTCTCTTGAGGTTCTTTGCTGACAACATCAGCCTTCTCCCTCATCCTCACGCTGACTCCCACACCTAGAGAGAATAGCTTTCATCTGCTGCAGGAAAACCTGGGCTACAGAACAACATAAAGAATGAAAACAATACCAATCCTCCGATGAGCTGATGAAAATTGTAGACAGAAGACGCAGATGATTGCAAGAGACTGTTGCTTACCTGCAAACAGTGATGCAGCAGCAATAGTAAAGACAAGAATTGCCAGGGCTTTTGCGTCAATAGAAGATTGGCACCACCATCACCAAAATCAAGATCTGACTGTTTAGGAGTCGTGTTCACAGCGCACTCTAGGTATCAGAGTCTTGAAAGTCGCCAAGAGCATCAACCGTAAACATGAAACATTCCAGAACCGTTGTCTACGCAGTATTCTGGAAATGTTAAGGCAAAAAAAAAAAAAAAAAAAAAAAAAACCCACAAAAATTGAACTCCTGAAAAGAATATCCATGCTGGACATCGACTCTTGGATCACATTAGAGGAAGATGGCACTGGATAGGATACAATCCCAAGAGTAGCCCCTCACTGACACCAGATGGAAAAGAGTACAAGGACGACCAAAGAAGACACGGCGCAGTCACTCTTGTTGGTGCTGCTGCTGCTGCTACTGATGATGATCATGATGATGATGATTACCTGACAAGCGTCCTTGCCGCCGACACCCAGCAGACCAGAGCACATCATAGTGCTGGAGTCAAAGGAAGATCCATACGCGCTTCTGCACTCAGTATCAGTCAGGATGGGCTTGGAGACCTCCTGCAGCGTTCTGGGGGAGCTGCCGCCTGGAAATCAACACTCAGCAATTTATATTTAAATATTTGTTTAGATCTCTCTCTCTCTCTCTCTCTCTCTCTCTCTCTCTATCTATCTATCTATCTCTATCTCTCTCTCTGTGTATATATATAGATATAGATTGTGTGTGTCTGTGTCTCTGTCTGTGCCTGTGTGAACAGCATGATAATGAAGAAACTCGCATGCAAGTACAATTATCTTTTCTACTATTAAAAAAAACCACCACACAAAAAAGACTATAAATCAGTTTTCAAAATGATGCTTTACACATCATACCCTAACCCTATAACCCCAAACCGTTCACCCAACCCTAGTGTCGCGAGCTGACGGACGACTTGGAGGACAGGTAGTGGGTTGGAGCCCCATCAGAGGTAGGGTTCTTTGCCCTTGTCTGCAACCTCTCCAAACCTGTGTGTGCTGTGGGCTCCAGTGGAAACACTGGGGCCACACAACCCAGAGTCATCCTCTTTACGGATGCATCTTTGGGAGACTTGCTCTAATTTCCCGACCAACACTGCAGGTATCTGCATCTCTCGAGCCTGGTTGATGACGGGATGTGACATGCTAGAGGAAGCGTTGAATACAATACTGACGCGTAATCCCAAACTTAAACGGACCTTCATCGTCGTAGTTGATGAACGTCCCAAAATTCTGGGGCAACAACAATAAAATATTTTTAATAGGTACGTTACCCACCTGCCCCACCCTCTTTTCTCCCTTCATCCCTCGAAACGCCCTCTTCCCCACCCCATTCCCTCTACATTCACACTACCATCACCACCGTCTCTCACCTGCCTCTAACCCACTTTCCCCCTTTTTCTTTAACCTTGAGAGGTGATTCCCCAGTCCATCATCCACACCGTCTTCCTGCCACAGGGGGTCCTGCCCGTCCAACCCCGTTCCCCGATTTTAACGATTTAAAAAAAAAAAATTCCGTGCTTCTTTTCATCCTGTTTCGTTTGTGTTGTATGTGTACCTTCCGTGCATCTTTTCATTTTGTTTCGTTTGTGTTGTGTGTGCATTCCGTGCATCTTTTCATTTTGTTTCGTTTGTGTTATGTGTACCTTCCGTGCGTGTGTGTAACTCCCGTGCTTCTTTTCATCTTGCTTCGTTTGTGTTGTGTGTACACCTACCTTCCGTGAGGGTGCCCCAGCCCATGACCCAGGCGGTCTCCCCGCCGAAGTAGCTCCTGCTGGCGATGCAAGCCCCCTGGAAGTAGTTGTTCTCGGTGGGCTGATTGGCCAGCACCATGATGGAGATGTCGTTGGCGAAGGTGTTCGAGTTGTAGGACTCGTGGTTGATGTAGCTGCTGAGGGTGAAGGTCTGCTTGTAGGGGTTGGAGCCGAGGCGGTCGTGGATGCTGCAGCTCAGGGTGTAGAATCGGGCGGCGCGGCTGATGGGGCAAGAACACAACAGAACACGGATATGTTTTTTTGTTTGTTTGTTGTTTGGTTGGTTGGTTTTTTGTTGGTGTTTTTGTTTTGTTTAGAAGGGGGGAGGGGGAGGGAGGTGTTTTGTTTTTTGTCAATGTCATACAGAAATCTGAACATAGAATGTCTTCGTCATTGTTTTACATAACGCTTTTTTTTTCCTTTTCTTTTTTTTTTTTCTTTTTTTTTTTGTCATTATTTTACATAACACAGATTTATTTTTTGTCCTTATCCTACATTTTGTTTGTTTGTGTTATCTTACAAAAAACAGATTGTTTTTGCCATTATGCTACAAAAAAAAAATGTTCTCATGCAGAATACGGAATGATTTTGTGTGTGTGTGTGTGTGTGTGTGTGTTCATAATCGACAGAACACAGAATTTTTTGCCATTACTTCACAGGACTCAAAATGTTTATGTCATTGTCTCACAGAGCACAGAATGATTTTTTTTTGTTTGTTTGTTTGTTTGTTTGTTTTTTGTTGTTGTTGTCATAATCTGACAGAACACAGAATGTTTTTATCATTATCATACAGAACACAAAATGTTTTTTGTTGTTGTTGTCTCGTTCGTCATTATCAGATGGATTCCCCCGTCTCCTCGACGAAGGCGGCAGTACGTCGCAGGTCCTCCAGTCCTCCGTAGAGCTTCCGGGCCGCTGGCATTGGGTCGGGCCAGGTTTTCTCTCAGAGCGCTTGGTGGAGCGGGCAGAACTGCAGCAGATGTTCTGTCGTCTGGCTGCCTGTTCTGCAGGGGTACTGCTTTGTGTCGCTGATACGGAGTTTCGTGTATAGGTGGTGTTTCAGGCGGTTGTGGCCTGTCCTGAGCCTGAAAATGGCTACCTGCTCTCGACGAGTCAGCAGGTAGTACAGGTCTGCTCTGTTGTGGCGTGGATGCTGCTGCTTCCACTTGTTCTGCAGCTTGGCCTTAATGATGGTCCTGGATTCAGAGTAGCTGGTAGACCTGTCCATCTGCTCTTTCGTAGTGCCTTCCTTTGCCAGGGAGTCAGCAGTCTCGTTGCCAAGCAGGTTGCAGTGGGAGTGAATCCTCTGTAGGTTGACTGTGTGACTTGTGCAGAGGGGGGCGAGAGAGGAGGACAGATTGTTGAGTTCTGGATTTCTGTTGGACCAAAGGGCCTGCAAGATGGACAGGGTGTCGGTCAGGAAGACAACGTTGTGACTGGCGTAGGGGGTGACCTCGATGTGGGCTGCTGCTGTTTTCAAGGCTTCTGCTTCGGCTCTGTAACTGGTGGAGTAGAGACCGGTAGCGAGGCAGATCTTTTCTTCTCTGCCTCCTGGATACTGAACATAGACTCCTGCCCTTCCGTTCCGAATGGCATCTGCCGCAGAGCCGTCAGTGTAGACGTGAGTCCAGAACTCTTTAGGGAACTGGGTGTGGAGGTGTTCAAGAGGGACTTTCTTTCAGGGCTGCTTTGGGAATCTTTGGGGCCAACACCAGGGATGCTGCACTGGATGAGCGGAGGGGTTCCTTCGCTTCAGGCACGGACGGCAAGACACCGGGGTATCACTTTGGGGGTATGGTCAAGGATATCCTGATGTTGCCGTTCTAGGATCCTGCTCTGGTGTACGAAGCTCCCTCTCAGCCGTCCTTTTGTTGGCTGGGACAGTCTGTCCTTCATGGCGTGGCCTTGCAACCTCTTGAACTTGGCAGCCTGGGTCAGGAGTTTGGCGTCTCTGCGGTCCTCAAGGTGCTGGAGCTCTGTGATGGTTTCAAGCTCCTGAATTGGCGTGATGATACGTGTAGCTTGATTCTGAACCTTGCTGATCCATTCAAAGTTGGACTTGGCTGTAGTGCCCCATGCAGTCATGCCATACTCCAGCACTGGCCTGACTCTACCAGTGTACAGCCTCCTGAGGGTCGTGTTGTCTGTTCCCCATGTTGTTCCTGCCAGCTTCTTTATGTGGGCAAGTGGTACTTTTGCTCTTGATTCTGCTTTCTCTGCTTGCTTCTTCCACGTCAGGTGTTTGTCAAAAGTGACTCCCAGGTACGTGGGGTTGTTCTCAGCAAGTAGAGGTCGTCCATTGATGTGTAGGTTGGCCTTCTGTTCTTTGGGTGAGAGGCTGAAAACAGTGTAAGTGGTCTTTTTGGCATTAATTGTCACCAGCCAATGTTTTGTCCAGCTTCCGAGAACATTCAGCGCCTGCTGTAGTCTGTAGTTGGCAGTTGTGAGGTGTTCTTCCAAGCACCATAGGACAAGATGTCGTTGATAAAAACGAGGAATAGTGTGGGGCTGATGACACCTCCTTGAGGAACTCCTTCTCTCAGTGTCTTCTTCCGACTGTATGCTCCATTGACATGGACTCGGGCCTTCCTATTGTTCAGGTACTGCGAGATCCACTGGTACATACAGCCAGTCACACCACTCTTCTGGAGCTTCCTCCAGAGGCAATCCTTCCAGACTTTGTTGTATGCCTTTTCCATGTCTATCAACACCGTCAGTGTATGCTGTTTGTCCTGGAAGCCATCCTCGATCTTCTGGGCTGTGTTGGTCACTTGGTCCTCAGTGGAATGATGTTGGCAGAAGCCTGCCTGCTCTGGAATGATGATGTTGTTCTTCTCCAGGTGCCAAACCAGGCGCGAGTTGATCATACGTTCAAGGAGCTTGCCCATGCAGCTGGTGGGGCTGATGGGGCGATAACTATCAGCCCTGGCTCTGTCTTTGCCCTTCTTGTGGATGGGCACCATGTCAGCTTCTCGCCAGCTCTGTGGACCATGCCCCGTCTTCCAACTGTTGTTGAAGAGAGCAAGGAGTTTGGCCTTTGCTTTGGTGCCAAGGTGTTTTCGCATTTCGTTGGTGACTTTGCCAGGACCTGGAGATTTTTTGTCCTGCAAAGACTTTATGGCTTCTTCAAACTCCTTTAGTTTGAAAGGCCTGTCTATATATTCAGGTTGGTCTTGGTCATCCTGATGATTCATTTCATCATGGACTTGTTGTTTTCTGTCCTCTGACACAGTGATGTTGCTGATTTGCTCATAGCTGTCCATGAAGCGGTTTGCTGCCTCTCTCCCTGTCACCATATCCTGGTCTTTTTGAAGCGTGACAGGCGCTGACCTTGTCTCTTCGTTGTTCATGGCTTTGGTAATTTTTTTTGTCGTTATCTCACAAAACAAAGAATGCAGAATGGTTTCGTCATTATCTTGCAGAACACAGAATGTTATTGTCATATTTTTACAGAGCACAGAATGTTTTTGCCATTATCTTACGAACACAGAATATCTACCTGCTTTACAGAACACAGAATGTGTTATCACTGCCTCACAGAGCAGAATGCTTTTGTATTATAATCTCCAGAACAGGACAACATTTCTACCGTGGTGTCATAACGGACCGGGATTTTCACCACCATCGCTACCACCCCTCCCCCACCTCTTTCACTTCCACGAGACCTTGGTCCGGGCGTTAGTCTTTTGTGATGGATTGATAAACCGATGCCTTGTGCACAAGCAAGTACTAAGCGCTGGTAAAAGAACCCACGGCAACAAAAGTGTTTTTTCTCTGGTATTATCATACAGAAAAATCCACTTTTAAAGTAAAAATCGATACTGTTGCTGAAAGAACAAATGGGCGGTGCTGCACTGTGGCAGTCGCAGTAATGAAATACAATTACACAGAGTTTAGCTTCGTAAGTTTCTTATGTTGGCTAAAGATATATACTATTCATATAAAGGATGGCAACATGCAGTGTCGTGTCGTACAGTTTTGGTTTGTGTCATGGTGTGTCGTGTAGTATGGTACTGTGTGTCGTGTAGCATCATGTTTTGTCGTGTGTGACTTAGAATATCGTGGTATGTAGTCTGGATGTGTCGTTGATGTTGCGACGTCGTGTCGTATCAGGTCGTGTCGCGTGTGGTCGTGTCGCATCGCTTATTGTCGTGTCGTGTCGTGTCGCATCGCATATTGTCGTGTCGTGTCCTGGTCGTGTCGCATCACATATTGTTGTGTTGTGGTAGTGTCGCGTTGGGTCGCATACTGTTGTTTCGTGTCGCATATTGTCGTGTCGTGTCGTGTCGTGTCACATATTGTCGTGTCGTGGTCGTGTCGCATCGAATATTGTCGTGTCGTGTCGCATCGCATATTGTGTCGTGTCGTGTCGTGTCGTGGTCGTTGTCGTGTCGCATCGCATATTGTCGTGTCGTGTCGTGTCGTGGTCGTGCTGTATTCTAAGCACTCACTCCAGGCAGTGGGCAGCTGTGACGAAGTAGTAGACACCGGCGGTGTTCTTCACCATGGTTCCGCCACAGATGTGGTAGCCGTTGTACTCCAGACTGCACTGTAGCCACGAACACACACACACACACACACACACACACACACACACACACACACACACACACACACACGCACGCACGCACGCACGCACAGATATGACGTTACGGATCAGGGTGTGAATGAAGGGGAGAGGAAGGAAGAAGGGAACACGGCGGATGAGTGTGTGTGTGTGTGTGTGTGTGTGTTCGTGTCTGTGTGTTCGTGTCTGTATGTGTATGTGTGCGTGTGTGTGTTCGTGTCTATGTGTGTGTTTTATTTATTTATCAAGACATCTTGCTATAGCATGTGTGTGTGTGTGTGTGTGTGTGTGTGTGTGTGTGTGTGTGTGTGCGGGCGCGGGTGTATGTGTGAGCGTATTCATTCATTCTAATGAAGCATGCCCATGCATGCATCTGTGTGTCTTTTCTTATTAAAACGCGCGTGTATGCGTGTGCATTCTAGCACGTATGCATTTGTGTGAACGTGCATACTTCGCATACGTGTGTGTCTGCGTCCGTGTGTCAGTGCGAGCACATGCGTACTGGTATGTGTGTGCGTGCGTGTGGAGTGGGGGTGGATGGTGTGTGTGTGTGTGTGTGTATGTTTGTGTGTGTGTTGTTGCTGTTGTTAAGTTTTTATACTGTGTATGTGCTAAAAGGCACGGCGGGCACTGCACTACGTACGATGAAGGGCCAGCTGTAAGGAGTGGCCTCCTGGCCGCCCACGATACGCTGGTAGGGGCTGCGGCCCAAGGGGGCCTGACCACAGTCTGACGCCGTGATCTTCGGCTCCACAGCGGCGGCGGCAGCTGCCCACAGCCATCAACACACACACACACACACACACACACACACACACACACACACACACACACACACACACGCACGCACGCACGCACACACACACACACAGTGGTGTCAGCTATGCATCACATAGTTGTCTACACCTAATACACTGTGTCAGGTATATATCACTCTGTTGTCTACACCTAACAACACACACTGTGTCATGTATATATCACTTTGTTGTCTACACCCAAGATGCACACACTATGTCAGTCGTGCATCACACTGTTGTCTAAAATTCAACATACACACACTGTGTCAGCCATACCTCACACTGTTTTCTGCACCCAACAAAAAGCACTTTGTCAGTCATGCATCACACTGTTGTCAACACCCAGCATACACACTGTGTCAGCCGTATGTCATAACGCTGCCTGCACATACACTGGGTTATCCTGTCCCTAGACCTCCACCAAATACGTAGCAGTGTTTTGACTGTCCATCGCCTTAGATGTATACGCACAAACACGATGCTGCCACTGTCTACACCCAGCAACACAAACGATGTCAGCTAAGCATCACACAGTTATCGATATCCAAACCCAAACACTGGGTAATCCTGTCCCTGTGATGACAAAAAGGCCTTCACCAGTTGCACGCGGTGTTTCGGCCGTCCATCACCTCAGATACATATATATACACAAACATGACGCAGCCTGTCCATACCCAACATAGACTGTGTTTGGCATCACTGTGCCAGAACACACTGTGTTTTTAGCTGTCCTTACAACATGTACTTACAGCATAGTCTTTTTTGAAGGGCTATGACTCATACTAGGCAAGATTGCAATGGCTATTAGTGCTGCAGCCTCGGCGGCTAGTTGGCCTTTGGGATCCATCCCAACGCCAACTGTTCTAAAACCATTTTGGCCGAGAGAGTGGGGAGTGGGGATGTAACTTGGGCAAGACACTCTCCACTATAATCAAATTCTAGCCCTGATAGTTGGGACAGCAATTGCACCACACACATACACACACACACACACACACACACACACACACACACATTTATGCCAAGCTACAGCTGCCCACATCAAACACGCTTAGTCATAGCCATAGATATATAGACAAATACCAGTAAAACTGTGAAAACTATGTGTTCGTCTATCTCTTGGGGGATGGGGGGTAGCTAGGCCTAGCTGATGGTGTCACAATTTCCAACTGGCTTTGAGATACAGGTAGCTCTAATACCTGGCGATTTTAACGCGAACGAAATGGTAAAAATGGCTTTTTTCTGGGCATGAAGATTTTCTACATGTCAGGAAGATTTCTCAACACGTTTATACTTTGTTTTCTTTTCTTTTTTGTATTCTGAAGTCAAACATGCTAACCACTGGTCATAAGAAAGCTGATTTCAGACCAAGGAATGACATTCACCATGGAGATCATTTCTTGTTGAACAAATGTCACTAAATTCCACTGCACACAAGTTAAAGCCAGATTATTCAAAAGAATTAAGAAGGAGCTCTGAAAAAAGGATGTGTTCAACGGATATCGAACCAGTCCAAGTGCATGGTACATTTTGAGAATGTTCCGTGTCCCTTTGTCGTTCTGTAGCATTGTCACAAAACATTTGTTGTTTTTTTATAACCTTGAATCATGCTTTGCACAGGTTAGAATTTTGTGTCCTTTTTTAAATGGATCCTCAAACTTGTACGTTCCGATGAAAGCAAAGAGTTGATCTCGTAGCAGTCCGGTTCACATTTGCTTTCTTCTAAGACTTTTATCATAGCGCCTTGTTTCTGCTAATGTGTCCTCCGATTCATTCCAGTAGATTTCATAATGCGACAGAATCCAGCAGCATAAATCCATTTCAGTGCCACTGGATACATACAGAACACTGTCGTTATTGTTTAGTTCTCAAACAATGAATCTCTCCCTTTTTTTCTTTTCGGCAGACTGTATATTTAAGACGGATTTTGGAGTGTTCTCCTGTCAACTTACCCACAAGGGTAATGAAAGATGCGAAGAAGAGAACCATGTTTCCCTGTATGTCCCAGGACAGCAGTAAGGTTAGTTCTGGTCACTCCATCTTTTTATAAGACATGGCTCAGTTCCAAAGGCAACTGTCACGTTGACCAGAATGGTTCAATGATAGCGACAATCAAACCAAATCACGTTGACCAAGGTGGCTCAGTGAAAGGAACAATCGAACGAACTTCCCCAAAATGGTCCCAAGTAGAAACAGTTGTCTTTATTTACGGCTTTTCTACAGCTATTGCTGCTGCCGCGTGAAGAAAAAGAAAATTAAGTAAAAATAATTATGATGATCTCATCACGAATTCCATACAGGACACGGGGAGCCCAGCCCGTTCCTGTTGTGGTTCCTATCAGCATAAGCTTTTGTACGATGTCTCTATTGTTTTCCCACTATAACTACGACAACGACTGCAGCTACTACCACTAGGAAGAAGGAGAATGTTGTTGCTGCTGCTGCTGCTAACAACATTGATAATTATGATGATTAAGTGTGCTATATATCCTTCAAAACATCAGCCAATGAAAAAAATACGAAATTCTTGAATAAAGTTGGTCCGCTTTTTGGGTGGTTTGTGTTGTTCTTGTAGTTGTTTGTTTTGGTGGTGCTGGTTTTTTCTGATTCTTTGTTGTTGTTGTGTTGTGTTTTTTTGTTTTTGTTGCTGTTGTGTTTTTTGTTGTTTTCTGTTTTGTTTTGTTTTTATTGTTGTTGTTTGGTTGGGTGTTTTTTGTTGTTGTTGTTGTTTGTTTTTTTATTGGGGGGGGGGGGGTCATTTTTTTATATTTTCATTTAGATCGTCAGCCGTCGGAGGACTGAAAGCCGACAACAGGAGACCAATATTCGGGCTGAAATACGCGGTCAGGTATCCATGCGCAGATGATAAGACACACTGAGTAACTGTAGGTCCTGCAGGCAGCATGGGTCAGGCCAGGCTGTGACCTGTGCACACTCAGCTCTCTACCAGGGAGGAATTTCAGTTCGTGATCATCCTGACTGGAGTTGGGGTTTTTTACATCCTCTCACCCCCACTCCCTTCTATTCCTAACCGTCCAAGCCAGCTTTCAGTTAGGAAATTCTCTGTGGATCTTGAGAGTTCCACCCCAGACATCCTCGTTCATCTCCTCATGTCTTTTCTACTTCTTCTTTAGATTTGATGTTGTTGGGGTTTGGTTTGGTTTTTGTTTCTTTTCTCCCTGCTTTCGTATTTGTATGGGTATTTGTTTTGTGGTTGTTTTTTGATTTTGTCATGGTGTTTCTTCAGCAAATGTGGATGTTTGAAAATGTATTTATGCATTATACCATGTGTTCATAGTTTAAGACTGCTCTCTGGGAATCGCGGCACAAACTATTAAATGTCCAACAACATAATGGCCGATTAAATCTTAAACGAGTACACACACACACACACACACACACACACACACACACAGTGGTTCTGCCAACATTCAGTGAATGTCGGCGCACTTTTTCTGTTGGGAAATCTGCATGCTGCCGACAGGTGGCCCCAGACAGAGATAGAGAGATACTAACTGGAGCCAATCACGGCAAAGGCCAATGACGTCAGCAATGACGTGGAGTGATGGCTATGAGGTAACGCGTCGGCCTAGGAAGCGAGAGAATCTGAATGCACTCGTTCGAATCCCGGCACAGTCGCCAGTATTTTCACCCCTCCACTTAACCTTGAGTGGCGGTCTGGACGCTAGTCATTCGGATGAGACGATAAACCGAGGTCCCGTGTGCAGCATGCACTTAGTGCACGTAAAAGAACCCACGGCAACAAAAGGGTTGTCCCAGGCAAAATTTTGTAGAAAAACCTACTTCGATAGGAAAACAAATTTTAAGAAAAACTGCTGGCAGGAAAAAATACGAAACATGGATGGCTGTTAGTGTACCGACAATACAATACAATACAATACAATACAATACAATACAATACAATAGAACCGCGAAACTCACAGGCCATATGACTACAGAATGCGACAATCCGGTGACGCAAAAACAAAAACTGGTTGGAATTGGACTGGTCTGGACTGACTAACCAGTGGAAGGATGGATACATGGATGTGTGTCCAATGAATCAGAATCAGAATCAGAATCAATTTTAAAGTCAATTAAACCTGAACAAGGTTTATAAGACACGCATGCAAAGTTACATGAAACCACGCACAAAAAAGAAAAACAAAAATAGATAAATATTGAACAAGACATTGAATCACTCTTGCACGCTATGGCGTTTTTGACAGCAGTTACTGACAAATTTCCCAAACAGTCCCACAAGTTTGTCTTTCAGTATTAGCTGACTGGGTTTAATAATATTTGGAATGTAATTTTGAATTTTTTGTATGAATTCTATTCTCATTTCTTTGTATAATTCGCAGTCATCTAAGAAATGAAATTCGTCCTCTATTGTTTGACATTGTAAACATAGTCTCCTTTCTTTTGGAATGTTGAAATGTGTAGATGCGCGAACTGTTTTACTCTGGTGTTTTTTGTTAGCTTCCAGACGCAAACGCTAATCAGAGTGAGATAAAATTGTCTGGACGTGAGTGTAAGATGCCAGCGAGACGCATCCCATCAGTGAGAGCTACAGAATGATCAACAACTGTGAAATATTCTTCTTGGTGTGTGTGGCCAATTCTTCCTTGCTGGTGTCATGCAGAAGACTTGCAGAACTGTGCAGAGTCAAAGGGAATTTCCAAGTGGCTGACAATGTCATTCAGCTTTCACGAGGCACTATCACGTTTCTTATCTGCCTCGGACCTTGGCCGTTCGAAATAACTGTCCAAAACAGTGTCAGCGATTTGTTTCTGATTTCTTTAGATTTATCTGAAACTGGGTCGCATGAAAACCATTCTTATGTGAATGCGGCATGTAGGGTCACGCTTTTGACACTTTAATGTATGTGGTAGAGTCTCAAGGCCTGAGTAGCTCTTTGGGTTTAGTGGTAGGTCAGGCATCTGCTTCTGTTCTTTAAAAGCAGTTGTGGTGTAGTGTACATGGGTCAACCCACACGCTTTGACACCTTGAAACTGAAACGTTTAATGTGCATCGCTTCAGCATCGCAAGTAAAAAATAAAATAAAATAAAATAAATAAATATAAAATAAGGTTACGGGGTGTATTCTGAATGCAGCTGATTCAGCTTGCAAGTATTTATTCAATAAATGCACACAGCTTCTTCGCCATCCCTCAGCGGGCAATCTTTCCAATGCTCTGGAGTTTGATAACATATGCTCACTGTGCCTGCCTTCAGACATTCTGGTTGGGCCAATCAAAGTGCTCTTGGTCATTGTCATTACTGTTGTGTGATCAGCAGGTATCCGACCAAGCTTCTGTTTTTTTCCCCTTACAAGCTGAATCGAAAAGTCTCGGGAAGGTCTTTTGTCAGATCTATCGTATGTGGAACGGTGTCTGGCACACTTCAGCTTCTCATAGGCAAGTATCATGGGGTCATAAAATGAATGGGAATGCAAGCACCAGATCTTCTGGGTGATGGTCACCGCACACTCGATAGAACATCTTGAACAAAATCAGTGAAAGGACCCAGAAGGCAGGCATGTCCCCATTTTTCATGATGCTAGTGTTGATGACTATCTCATCCAAATCGTGATAACAGGATTATTAAGCTGTAGTTTGATATCGTCCTGAAATTCTGCAACCTGGTTCTCAAGTTGTATAACTGTCGTCAGTGTGTCAGATGGGTGATGCTTCTTTCATCTAACGCAGATGTGCCAGATTATCTGCAGGTCATCCTCCAGATCCTTCAACAGTCAGGTCAAAGGTTCTCCTGTGCTACTGGTAACTACTTCTTCTTGGTTCGTGGGCTGCAACTCCCACGTTCACTCGTATGTACGCGAGTGGGCTTTTACGTGTATGACCGTTTAACATCGCCATGTAGGCAACCATACTCCGTTTTCGGGGTGTGGGGTGCATGCTGGGTATGTTGTTTCCAAAACCCACCGAACGCTGACATGGATTACGGGATCTTTAACGTGCGTATTTGATCTTCTGCTTGCGTATACATACAAAACTGGTACAGTGTAACCCAGAACTACATGCCACGTGTGAGGGGTAAACACGACCAAAACATCTTGCTTGGAAAGACTTTTCACTGTCGGAATGTGTATTCAATCGATAATGTGTGATGACATATTATTGAAAGAAGGCGCTGGAGGCCGCTGAACTGTATATGGAGAAAGGTCTTTGCACATGCCTCATCACATACTGCACAATGTCCCCGAACAACCATCAAACATCGACAAATCATGTCAGTTAAGTCTCAAGGCAAAACTGCGAATGCGCGTATCAATGTTTTTGTGTGTGCAAATAGCGACCAACTTCCGCCATTATATGAAGAGAAAAAAGACATGATGAAGACGTGGAAAGATTGAAACTTTGATAGATCTACGTTATGATCACAAAACAACGAAATGTTGTTCGGTGTAGGCTGATTGAGATAGAATTGCTCCATTTCAAACGAACAACTTTTCGTTCGACAAACACTCATTCCTGATGATGAGCGAAAATAACTGGATTGTTATGTGCTGGTAACCACACTTCCCCATCCCCCCACCCCTCTCCATCGTCCACGTTTTCTGTTTTTTGTTATGCAGCGGGAATCGCTGGTAAACCTTGAGGGCTTTGCCTCGTATCTACAGAGTTGGTTTTCATTAAAAGAACACGCACATGGTTTTAGGCACAGTAATCCAAGTGACAATTATCATATTTATGGTTTGTGTAAAATGGGTAACGAAGATGACGTCCATTTCTTGTTTTCTCTGTCCTGCTTAATATGACCATACAGTGACATTCATCCCGCAAAAGTATTCTGACCCATTTAATTTCAGATTTTATTTGCTTTAATAAAACAGAAATGATACGTTTCTCTTTAATTCAGCCTTGTACATCTATGAACCACTAAAGACATAATAACTGTGAATTTCTAAACACCTGTTTGTCATTTTTTATCTTTAGCTGCGACTTATTGAATAACAATTGTATCTTGTATAATACATGTTTATACCACTTCAGTATGGGGCCAAGGCCTTTATCTGATGTAGAGACCTAACCCTGTTATATTGTACTGTAGTGTAGTGGTCTGTTCTTCTTGCCTTTGTCCACCTTGTAATTCGTCTCGTTCGGCTGTCCGACATTCAGTTACTTAATCTCACGGAGTCTGTGACGCGCTGTCAAAATTAAACAGTCAGTCACATCGTCATTGTAAAGATTATACCGTCATGAACAAACAGTAGAATATAAATAATTTCTCACCCAGCTGCCAGACCAGGGATACGAGAAGCGCAGAAAGCAGCATGGTTGTTGGCCCGAACAATACAGCAAGTTCTCCAGCAAAAGACTGCTCCAATCTTCAGCCAGGGACGAAGTGAAGTTGCTTCTCCAGTGTGTGGTTTATATAGCAAAGCACTGTGACAACAGCTTAGCAGTTTCTCAGATCATCAGGGAGTTAGAAAAGCAAACACAAAGTGCCACTAGCTGAGAATTTTCTGTCCAGGAGAAAGAAAGCGGTTAAGTGGCCTTAAGAACTGTTGGTACAGCACGATCTGCAACAAAAGCGGTTAAGTGGACTTAAGACCTGTTGGTACAGCACGATCTGCAACGTGTAGACTTCTCTATGCAAGGGTTCTTGACATTGTTGAGCATCGACTGCAGGTGACTATTCTCATTCTCTTTTCACGTTTCGACAAACATCGTTGGTTATGATGGTGATATGAAACATATGACTTGGATCGTTATAAGTATGTAGGCATGTATACTGGCAACCTCCAACCACCAACTCCTGATAGGAAAGAGACTGGTCGAGTATGACATCAAGATTATGGACAGCAGAGGAAAGAGGAATGTCGGTAGTTGTATAGCAGGAATCGTACGTGAGTCACGCGGGTTTTGCCTCTTTGGTTTTGGTTATTTTTGGTTTTGTTTTGTTTTGTTTTTGTTTTTTTTGTTTGTTTGTTTTTGTTTGTTTGTGTTTTTGTTTTTTGTTTTTGGTTGGTTGGTTGGTTGGTTGGTTGGTTGGTTTTTTTTTTACGTCAGTCCTTTTTCCTTTTTTTTGTCTGTGTTTCACCTTCAAGGCATTGCCATCTCCTGATGCCTCCAGAGACTTCTTAAGTGGTTGAAAAAGGCGTAAGAGTATTAATTGTTTTATATCCGGTAAGTACACGCTTTAACAAAACAGGACCAATGCTATTGAAAAGACATACTCTTTCAGGGATTCAGAGAATAAGACACAGTGAAGTAGAGAGCTCAGAGTGCTGTTGTAGACATGCCATTTCAGGGAGGAGCAAAGACTCTGAATGCTATCGTCAACGTAAAAATGCTGTCACAGAAATAGTGTGTGAGGTAAGAACTCAAACTCTCTTTAAAAAGTTTTTTTTTTTTTAAATCACCGTGAGAGTTATCTGTGTTAACTCAGAAAATAAGGACAGGAGCAACGGCCGAGTGGTTAAAGCGTTGGACTTTAAATCGGAGAGTCCTGGGGTCTAATCCCGGTCGTGGCGCCTGGTGGGTCAAGGGTGGAGATTTTTTTTCTCGGTGTGTGTGTGTGTGTGTGTGTGTGTGTGTGTGCGTCGGTGTCTGTGTTTGTGTGGTGTGTTTCTCCCTCCTGCCCTCTTCGTTTACGGTTCATCTGAAACAGATATTTATGATGATTATCCAAGTATGTCTGTCTCTCTGCCAGCTTGTTTCTATCTCTGTCTCTATGTCTTTGTTTGTCTTTCTGGCTGGCTGTTTATCTATCTATCTATCTATCTAGATATATCTATCTATCTATCTAGCCATCTATATATCTCCAGACTCCCGCAGAAAGTCCAGAGCTGAGATGACGCCCAGTGATGGCCGTAGCACGGATATTTCCATCGTCTCTTATCCGTAGCAAAATAGAAACTAGTTGGTTGTTGTTTTTAACGCATGCGATCTCAATCACGATCTCTCTCTCTCTCTCTCTCTCTCTCTCTCTCTCTTGTGTTTCTCTGTTCTCTTTATGTCCGCTATATGTTTCTCACTTCGGCCATGTCTCTGTATGTGCATAAGTATATATATATATATATATATAAGTATATATGTGTGTGTGTGTGTGTGTGTGTGTGTGTGTGTTGGGTGGAGAGAGTGTGTGCATGTGTATGGATATAAATGTGTGAATGCGTTCGTTTTATTACTTTTTACGATGTTAATGATGATGATGGTGATCATTCTTCGATGTAGTAGCAGTAGATATAGCAGTCGTTATCGTTAATGTTGTGATTGTTATTGTTGTCACAAGGACAGATTGGAAGACTGGGCGATGCCTAAAATCTTTATCCTTGAGTAATAAAGTTTTTGAATCTCTCTCTCTCTCTCTCTCTCTCTCTCTCTCTCTCTCTCTCTCTCTCTCTCTCTTACGTTCTTTCTGTTTTGGTTCTTCCTTTATCCCTTTTTATTTTTTCCAAATAGATCTACCGAAATTATTTTGTGATGACAAAATTTCTTTTTTTTCCATTTCTTTATGTCCAAAATCACCAGAACGAATGAAGATACAATTTCAAATAAACTGACCAGACCCGACCATCCATTTGATTTCACTTGGACTGAGCTAGACGTGACTGCATTAGTATTTTTAACAGTCGTCTTAGTTGACGTTTTTAAACCAGTTTCTGTTCTGCTCCACTGGTTTTTAGAACTGATGGGTATTCGGTGCTGAAATGGCGCCATTGCAGTTGGCAGGGCTGTAAGCCATGTGATTTGATTTTCTTTTTTTTTTTTATTCCCATTGATTTGATTGATTTGTGACTGATTTGATTTGATCTGAATCAAACAGTACATTCCCTACCGTGACTGTGCACGCTGTCTTGGATCAGACCATGCCTGAGTCAGGGCATGTTGCCTTTTTCCCAAATCGTTGACGTTCTCCTTGGTGCCAGTGAGCCTTCCGTCGCCAGCGACCGTGGACTCCAGAGACATTTGCTGTTTGTGTCGGGAATAAAACGGGAATAAATGAATTAAAAAAAAATGATGTGATATGCAAGGGTGCATTGGGAAAGACAGTTCGATAAAGCAAGAGAGTAAGGTTTGACGTTGACGTCCTGGATTGAGACTGGATGTGGGTGATTATGCTCTGCCGTTGATGTGTTTATTTTTGTTTGTTTTGTTAAGGAAACTGCAACTGCTGAAAAAAGTAAATGGTATATCATGTGTCTGGAGACCTCATCCTGTGTCACAGAGAAACGAATATATGACGGCTGTTCATGGCTACCAGTACATGCAGGTGTGCGTGTTGGAATGAACACCTCCCCTGGTGTGCCAGCTCTGGCCATAACACCATTCAGATCCATACAAACAAACAAACACTCCCCCACTACTTAGCCTGAACTGTCATCAAATACTTCCCCCGTCCTTCTAGCATCCACCTTAAAGCAAGTGTTTTCATCGTATATGTAAAACTGAATGCAGTTCGTTTAGGTTAAATGCCTCCGTGTGCTCTGTTATTTCGAGTCCTGCAGAGCTTGTTGCTGGGCTTAGCGTTCTTTGTTGTTTGCACAGACCTTTCACGTCTCCCTGGAAAGTACTGCAGTGAATCCTTTCGTCAACGGCATTCAACTTCCGTCTTGTGTACGCTCTCTCTCTCTCTCTCTCTCTCTCTCTCTCTCATTCACACACACACACACACACACACACACACACACACACACACACACACACACACACACACACACACAATCACACACTCATTCAACCATCAACAGAAGAAAAGAAAAAGAAAACACCTAAGATTCACACGAAACAACAATTTACTGCCCTGTCACACCACACAGGTAAAATTTCAAGACACTTTTCTATTCAGAAAATTCAGCGGCGTTCAAACCGAAACGATAGTGTGACCAGCTGGCTGGCTGTCGCGCCTTTTTGTCGCGAGAGGGAGGAGTGTTACAAGACTCGCGGACGTGCGGTGGTGAAACGTCTAGTTGATCTTGCTGTTGATCCAGCTCCTCAGGTTGTACACATCAGCGTACACACCGGGGTAGGTAGGACGGGCACAACCGTAACCCCAGCTCACCACGCCTGGACAAGGTAAGTTATTGTCCATTAGCTTTAGCACAGTCTTCGTCAGCATCATCATTATCAAAATCACCATGAAAATCATGGTCATCATCATCATTATCATTCGATACTGAACAGTTGAAAACATGTACTCTTTGTCTGACGAAATGAAATTCAATAGCGTATAGCACTGCATTGAAATAAATATTTAAAAAAGCGAAAATAAAAAGTGATATAATTGGCTATAATATACGCATGGTAGTAGTAGTAGTATATTATCATTGTCATTAAAATCGTTGTTTT
This sequence comes from Babylonia areolata, assembly GCF_041734735.1. NCBI lineage: Eukaryota > Metazoa > Mollusca > Gastropoda > Neogastropoda > Buccinidae > Babylonia > Babylonia areolata. The sequence goes on from NC_134876.1 coordinate 89,944,563, forward strand.
TACTTAAGCTGGTGTCGCCACTGCCGTTATAAGCTGTTGTTGTATTACTCTTTTTGTCACAACAGATTTCTCTGTTTGAAATTCATGCTGCTCTCCTCAGGAAGAACGCGTCGCTACACTGAGATTGCCTTCTTCTTCTTCTTCCTTAATTCTCTGAAGAGTCATTGGGCCGCCGCACACAAGAACTGTTCGCCAGTATCAAAAAGACATTTAGGGAAATTATAACGAAGTAGAAAGTCAATAAATCAATCAGTACTATAACTGGAAAACGGTAATCCATATAATCCAACATATAACATACCGACGAGTTCCCAGGCGCCGTTTCTGTAGGACACCATGGGGCCGCCACTGTCTCCCTGTAATGAATCAACAAAGAAATAGATAAATGAAAGAATAGATAATGCATACATATATGCATGCATCGTTATCACACACACACACACACACACACATATATATATATATATATATATATATATATATATATACATAGAGAGAGATATTACTTATGATACCATG
>NC_134876.1:89950081-89960081 GCF_041734735.1 Babylonia areolata
GTACAGGGCTTTCACTATGTTCATTCGCCCAAGTGGTCTTTTTCGGAAAATACTAAAATCAATACGATGAGTGGACTTTATAGATCTGTTGGCTGAGCCCTGAAGGTCATGGGCAAAAATCAATTGCGTACACATATTTATACATATTCAAAGCGCCTGCTCATATTCTTCGCGAACGCGAACGACGCCATTTTGTTTCAAGTTGTTGACTTGCCCGTTCAGTCCAATATTCAATCAACAATACACGATAACATGTGATTGAAAGTTGGAGAAGGAGACCGTCAAATATTTATTCAGAGAAAGATTTGTGAACGCCTCATCACTTACTGGATTATGCCCCAAACTGCCATAAAAATATCAACAAAATCAGTCGGAATTCACAGTTGAAAATAATAAATCATGAGAGTTAATACCCGTGATGAAACGTAAAAATTTCCAGTCTTGACTTTTCTCAAAACGAAGTCCCTTTCACTTTATACGACGTTTAGAAGTACTTGTACTTGGCTCCACATGTTATTAGTTTAACAAAATACTCAATTTTCATATCAACTTTAAAACTATAAAACTAGAATTAACATAAAAGAGAAATTGAATCGACCGTGTCGTACATTCCCGGCGGGTGTAACTTAACTTGTACATCTATCTAGATCTAGAGAAAACGGCTAAATGTTGCAGTGTGATTGCGGCGATCGCCACGTATCCTTTACCTCGGACTTAAAAAGAATTTTTAATTGCCCTTAAGGATTTTTTGAATGCCCAAGATACACCAGAATAATATGATTTTAACAGCGTTCTCACTGCGAATACCGCATTCGATTTATCGCCCTTAAAAATGCATGTTTAAATATTAAGTTTTCGAACGTCAGTTAAAGAGCCACGATAGTGTATTGGGTAAGACAGTTTCTTCTCACCCGAACACGCGGAGTTCAAATCTGCCGTCAGGACTTTTTTTTTTTTTTTTTCTTTTTTTTTTTTAACCCGAAGCTTTATAATAACAAATAGAGAACACATTTTAACGATTACATTTTTTTTTTAAGTGTATCACAAGTGAGTCTTGAAGGCCTTGCCTCTCTTGTTTCATCTTGTTTCGTTTGTGTTGTGTGGACACCTACCTTCCCAGAGGGCTCCCCAGCCCATGACCCAGGCGGTCTCCCCGCCGTAGTAGCCCTCGCTGGCGATGCAAGCCCCCTGGAAGTAGTCGTTCTCTTCGGGCTGACTGGCCAGCACCATGACGGAGATGTCGTGGTGGTAGCTGTGGGTGTTGTAGGACTCGTGGTTGATGTACCTGCTGATGCTGAAGGTCTGCTTGTGGGGGTTGGAGCCGAAGCGGTCATGGATGCTGCAGCTCAGGGTGTAGGATCGGGCGGAGCGCCTGTTGGGGCAAGAACACAGCTGAATACGGAATTTTTTTTGTTTCTTTGTTTGCTTTTTGTTGTTGCTGTTTTGTTTGTTTGGCAGGTGGGAGGTGTTTCGTTTTTTTGTCATTGTCACAAAGAAATCTGAACACAGAATGTCTTCGTCATTGTCTTACATAACGCTTTTATGTCATTATTTTACATTACACAGACTTTTTTTGTAGTTATCTTACAGAACACGGAATGTTTGTTTGTGTTATCTTACAAAACTCAAAATGTTCTCATGCAGAATACGGAATGGTTTTTTTTTGTCATAATCGAGATAACACAGAATTTTGCCATTATCTCACATGACTCAAAATGTTTATGTCATTGTCTTACAGAGCACAGAATGTTTTTTGTCATAATCTGACAGAAATATAGAATGTTGTTATCATTATCTTACAGAACACAAAATGTTTTTGTCATTATCTTACAGAAAAAAGAATGCAGAATGTTTTTGTCATTATCTTACAGAACACAGAATGTTATTATCATATTCTTACAGAATGTTTTTGCCATTATCTTACAGAACACAGAATATCTACCTGCTTTACAGAACACAAAATGTGTTATCACTGCCTCACAGAGCAGAATGCTTTTGTATTATGATCTCCAGAACAGGACAACATTTCTATCGTGGTGTTATAACGGACCGGGATTTTCACTACCACCGCTACCACCCCTCCCACACCTCTTCACTTCCACGAGACCTTGGTCCGGCTGTGATGGGATGATAAACCGATGTCTCGTGCACAAGCAAGTACTAAGCGCTTGTAAAAGAACCCACGGCAACAATAGGTTTTTTTCTGGTAATATCATACAGAAAAATCCGTCGCGTCGTGTCCTGGTCGTGTCGCATCGCTTATTGTCGTGTCGTGTCGTGTTGTGGAAGTGTCGCGTCGCACATTGTCGTGTCACATATTGTCGCTATTGTCGTGGGTCCGTGTCGCATCGCTTATTGTCGTGTCGTGTCGTGTTGTGGAAGTGTCGCGTCGCACATTGTCGTGTCACATATTGTCGTGTTGTGTCGTGTCGCATATTGTCGTGTCGTGGTCGTGTCGCATCGAATATTGTCGTGTCGTGTCGCATCGCATATTGTCGTGTCGTGTCGTGTCGTGGTCGTGCCGTAGTCTGAGCACTCACGTCAGGCAGTGGGCAGCTGTGACGAAGTAGTAGACACCGGCGGTGTTCTTCACCATGGTTCCGCCACAGATGTGGTAGCCGTTGTACTCCAGACTGCACTGTAGCCACGAACACACACACACACACACACACACACACACACACACACACACACACACAGGTATGACGTTACGGGTCAGGGTGTGAATGAAGGGTGAGTGAATGAATAGGAAGGAAGAAGGGAACACGGCGGATGAGTGTGTGGGGGGGGGTGGAGGAGGGGGGAGAGGGTTTGTGTGTGTGTGTGTGTGTGTGTGTGTGTGTGTGTGTGTGTGTGTGTGTGCGGGCGCGCGTGTATATGTGTGTGTATGTTCCTCCGCACACGCGCGCGTGTGTGTGAGCGTATTCATACATTCTAATGAAGCATGCCTGTGCATGCATCCGTGTGTCTTTTCTTATCAAAACGCGCATGCATGCGTGTGCATTCTAGCTCGCGTGCATTTGTGAGAACGTGCATACTTCGCATACGTGCGTGTTTGCGTGCGTGTGTCAGTGCGAGCACATGCGTACTGGTATGTGTGTGCACACGTGGGGGGGGGGATGGGGTGTGTGTGTGTGTGTTGAGTTTTGATAATATGTATGTGCTAAAAGGCACAGCGGACACTGCACTACGTACGATGAAGGGCCAGCTGTAAGGAGTGGCCTCCTGGCCGCCCACGATACGCTGGTAGGGGTCGCGACCCAAGGGGGCCTGACCACAGTCTGACGCCGTGATCTTCGGCTCCACAGCGGCGGCGGCAGCTGCCCACAGCCATCAACACACACACACACACACACACACACACACACACACACACACACACACACACACACACACACACACACACACACACACACACGCACGCGCACACACACACACACACACACACACACACACACACACACACATCAATTATGCATCACACAGTTGTCTATACCTAACACACTGTGTCAGCTATATATCATTCTGTTGTCTACACCTAACAACATGCACTGTGTCAGCCATACCTCACACTGTTTTCTGCACCCAACAAAAAGCACTTTGTCAGTCATACATCACACTGTTGTCTACACCCAGCATACACACTGTGTCAACCATGTGTCATAACGCTGTCTGCACAAACACTGGGTTATCCTGTTCCTGGAATGATATCAGACCTTCACCAAATACGTCGTGGTTGTTTGACTGTCCATCGCCTTAGATGTATACGCACAAACACGATGCTGCCACTGTCTACACCCAGCAACACAAACGGTGTCAGCTAAGCATCACACAGTTATCGATGTCCAAACCCAAACACTGGGTAATCCTGTCTCTGTGATGACAAAAGGCCTTCACCAGTTGCACGCGGTGTTTCGGCCGTCCATCACCTCAGATATACATACACAAACATGACGCAACCTGTCCATACCCAACATAGACTGTGTTTGGCATCACTGTGCCAGCACACACTGTGTTTACAGCCGTCATTACAACATGTATTTACAGCATTGTCTTTTTTGAAGGACTGTGACTCTCATACTAGGAGGCAAGATTGCAATGGCTCTTAGAGCTGCATCCTCGGCGGCTAGTTGGCCTTTGGGATCCATCCCGACGCCAACTGTTCTAAAACCATTTTGGCCGAGAGAGTGGGGATATAACTTGGGCAAGACTCTCCGCTATAATCAAATTCTAGCCCTGATAGTTGGGACAGCAGTCGCCTACGTATGCTATTCTGATGGTCATAGTTAGACACGACTGACTATCATATATAACATGTACATCCAACACAACCTTCAGCCTGCCATACATCATATCGTCCTCCACACCACAACCACACCCTTTCTAAGCCGTGGTCTGAAAACCTTTCAAAAATTGAACACGACGCCGCAGCCAGCGACACATACCAGTCACACAGTATTGGTCAAATATCACACTACACACACACACACACACACACACACACACACACACACACACACACACACACACACACACACGCACACACACACACACACGCACGCACGCACGCACACACACACACACACACACACACACATGTATGCCAAGCTACAGCTGTCCACATCAAACACGCTTCGTCATAGCTGTAGATATATAGACAAATGCCAGTAAAACAGAAAACTATGTGTTCGTCTATCTCTTGGGGGGCATGAGGCCGGGGGGGATTGGTGGGGAGGGGGATAGACCTAGCTGATGGTATCACAATTTCCAACTGGCTTTGAGATACAGGTAGCTCTAATACCTGGCGATGTTTACGCGAACGAAATGCTAAAAATGGCTTTTTTCTGGGCATGAAGATTTTCTACATGTCAGGAAGATTTCTCAACATGTTTATACTTTGTTTTCTTTTCTATTTTGTATTCTGAAGTCAAACATGCAAACATCATGTAAGTATAAAGCATTGTGGCCATTAAGATTGTAGGTCACATATTTTGGATGAACACTGGGAGGGTGAGAATGGGAGGATGAGTTAGATAACAGTAATAATAACAACAACAAGCATCATCATCATCATCACGATACATAACTTCTATCTCGCGCGATATCAAGTACCAAAGCTGCTCAAAGCGTATGACATGATCCAGTTAAAAGGAAACACTGGCATAAAAATATCATGAAAGCTCTCTGTTGACAAACAAAAAAACACTGGTCATAAGAAAGCTGATTTCAGACCAAGGAATGACATTCACCATGGAGATCATTTCTTGTTGAACAAATGTCACTAAATTCCACTGCACACAAGTTAAAACCAGATTATTCAAAAGAATTAAGAAGGAGCTCTGAAAAAAGGATGTGTTCAACGGATATCGAACCAGTCCAAGTGCATGGTACATTTTGAGAATATTCAGTGTCCCTTTGTCGTTCTGTAGCATTGTCACAAAACATTTGTTTTTTGTTTTTTGCTTTTTTTTTATAACCTTGAATCATGCCTTGCACAGGTTAGAATTTCCTATCCTTTTTTAAATGGATCCTCAAACTTGTACGTTCCGATGAAATCAAAGAGTTGATCTCGTAGCAGCCCGGTTCACATTTGCTTTCTTCTAAGACTTTTATCATAGCGCCTTGTTTCTGCTAATGTGTCCTCCGATTCATTCCAGTAGATTTCATAATGCGACAGAAGCCAGCAGCATAAATCCATTTCAGTGACACGGGGAGCCCAGCCCGTTCCTGTTGTGGTTCCTATCAGCATAAGCTTTTGTACGATGTCTCTATTGTTTTCCCACTATAACCACGACAACGACTGCAGCTACTACCACTAGGAAGAAGGAGAATGTTGTTGCTGATGCTAACAACATTGATAATTATGATGATTAGGTGTGCTATATGTCCTTCAAAACATCAGCCAATGAAAAAAATACGAAATGCTTGAATAAAGTTGGTTCGCTTTTTTGGGTGGTTTATGTTGTTCTTGTATTTGTTTATTTTGGTTGTGCTGGTTGTTTTCTGATTCTTTATCGTTGTTGTTGTGTTGTTGAGGGTTTTTTGTTGTCGTTGTTGTTGGTTGCTTGCTTGCTTGTTTGTTTGTTTGTTTTGGGGGAGTGTCTTTTTTTTTCTTTTTTTTTTTAGATCGTCAGCCGTCGGAGGACTGAAAGCCGACAACAAGAGACCAATATTCGGGCTGAAATACGCGGTCAGATATCCATGCGCAGATGATAAGACACACTAACTGTAGGTCCTGCAGGCAGCATGGGTCAGGCCAGGCTGTGACTTGTGCTCACTCAGCTCTCTACCAGGGAGGAATTTCAGTTCGTGATCATCCTGACTGGAGTTGGGGTTTTTTTTTACATCCTCTCAACCCCACTCCCTCCGATCCCAGTACTACATGCCACGTGAGGGGTAAACCCGACCAAAAAAATCTTACTTGAAAAGACTTTTCACTGTCGGAATCGTGCATTCAATCGATAATGTGCGATGACATATTACTGAAAGAAGGCGCTGGAGGCCGCTGAACTGTATATGGAGAAAGGTCTTTGCACATGCCTCATCACTTACTGCACAATCCTCCCCCCCCCTTCCCCCCCGAACAACCATCAAGCATCGACAAATCATGTCAGTTGAGTCTCAAGTCAAAACTACGAATGCGCGTATCAATGTTTTTGAGTGTGCAAATAGCGACCAACTTCCGCCATTATATGAAGAGAAAAAAGACATGATGAAGACGTGGAAAGATTGAAACTTTGATAGATCTACGTTATGATCACAAAACAACGAAATGTTGTTCGGTGTAGGCTGATTGAGATAGAATTGCTCCATTTCAAACGAACGACTTTTCGTTCGACAAACACTCATTCCTGATGGTGAGCGAAAATAACTGGATTGTGATGTGCTGGTAACCACACTCCCCCCCCCCCCCCTCCCACCTCTCTCCATCGTCCACGTTTTCTGTTTTTTGTTATGCAGCGGGAATCGCTGGTAAACCTTGAGGGCTTTGCCCCGTATCTACAGAGTTCGTTTTCATTAAAAGAACACGCACATGGTTTTAGGCACAGTAATCCAAGTGACAATTATCAGTTTTGTGGTTTGTGTAAAATGGATAACGAAGATGACGTCCATTTCTTGTTTTCTCTGTCCTGCTTAATATGACCATACAGTGACATTCATCCCGCAAGAATATTCTGACCCATTTAATTTCAGATTTTATTTGCTTTAATAAAACAGAAATGATACGTCTCTCTTTAATTTAGCCTTGCACATCTATGAACCACTAAAGTTATAATAACTGTGAATTTCTAAACGCCTGTTTGTCACTTTTTATCTTCAGCTGCGACTTATTGAATAACAATTATATCATGTATTATACATGTTTATACCACTTCAGTTTGGAGCCAATGCCTTTATGTGATGTAGAGACCTAACCCTGTTATATTGTACTGTAGTGGTCTGTTCTTCTTGCCTTTGTCCACCTTGTAATTCGTCTCGTTCGGCTGTCCGACATTCAGTTACTTAATCTCACGGAGTCTGTGCCGCGCTGTCAAAATTAAACAGTCAGTCACATCGTCATTGTAAAGATTATACCGTCATGAACAAACAGTAGAATATAAATAATTTCTCACCCAGCTGCCAGACCAGGGACACGAGAAGCGCAGAAAGCAGCATGGTTGTTGGCCCGAACAATACAGCAAGTTCTCCAGCAAAAGACTGCTTCAATCTTCAGTCAGGGACGAAGTGAAGTTGCTTCGCCAGTGTGTGGTTTATATAGCAAAACACTGTGACAACAGCTTAGCAGTTTCTCAGATCATCAGGGAGTTAGAAAAGCAAACACAAAGTGCGAGTAGCTGAGAATTTTCTCAGACTGTCGAGGAGAAAGAAAGGGGTTAAGGGGACTCAAGACCTGTTGGTAAAACACGATATGCAACGTGTAGACTTTTCTATGCAAGGGTTCTTGACATTGTTGAGCATATGAATCCCTCCTCGACTGCAGGTGACTATTCTCATTCTCTTTTCAAGTTTCGACAAACATCGTTTTTTATGATGGTGATATAAAACATATGACTTGGATCGTTATAAGTATGTATATACTGGTAACCTCCACCCACCAACTCCTCCCCTCCACTCCCCTTCTCCTTCCTACCTCCCCTCCACACCTGGTGTTTTCGGTTCTTATACCTGTTGTTGTATAGCAGGAATCACACGTGAGTCACGAAGGCTTTGTCTCTTCGGCTTTGGGTTTTTTTAATGAATACATCAGTCCATCTTTTTTTCTTTCTTTTTCTTTTTTTTTCTTCTTTTTTGTCCGTGCTTGCCATCTCCTGATGCGTTCAGAGACTTAAGCAATGTACTTTCTACAGGGACATAGCGACGCAGTCTTCTGGGTTATCAGTAGGTATGTATCATTTCTTGTTTAGTGTTATAGCAGGCAGGTAGGTTTTCTTTCTTATTCTACCGGCTTTCAAATGATGTGTAACTTAATATTTCTGAACAAAATACACAAGTCATACGACTCGATGAATTTTTTCTTAAATTGTTGAAAAAAGGCGTAATAATATTAATTGTTTTGTATCCGGTAAGTACAAGTTTTAACAAAACTGAACAATGTTATTGAAAAGCCATACTCGTTCAGGGATGGGAGCGGAATCCAGGTATTGAGAATAAGACACAGTGAGGTAGAGAGCTCAGAGTGCTGTTGTAGACATACCATTCAGGGAGGAGTAAACACTCTGAATACTATCGTCAACGTAAAAATACTGTTACAGAAATACTATGTGAAGGAAAACTCAAACTCTCTGAAAAAAACACCCGGCGGAAGAGTTATGTATGTTAAATATAAAAAATATATATAAAATAAAAAAACGGGCGAGTAGTTAAAGCGTTGGACTTTACTCTGAGAGTTGTGGGTTCTTCTTCTTCTTCTTCTTCTGCGTTCACTCGTATGCACACGAGTGGGCTTTTACGTGTATGACCGTTTTTACCCCACCATGTAGGCAGCCATACTGCGTTTTCGGGGGTGTGCATGCTGGGTATGTTCTTGTTTCCATAACCCACCGAACGCTGACATGGATTACAGGATCTTTAACGTGCGTATTTGATCTTCTGCTTGCATATACACACGAAGGGGATTCAGGCACTGGCAGGTCTGCACATATGTTGACCTGGGAGATCGTAAAAATCTCCACCCTTTACCCACCAGGCGCCGTCACCGTGATTCGAACCCAGGACCCTCAGACTGACAGTCCAACGCTTTAACCACTCGGCTATTGCGCCCGTCGAGTCGTGGGTTCCAATCCCGGTTGTGGCGCCTGGTGGGTCAAGGGTGGAGATATTTTCCGATCTCCATGGTCAACAAATGTGCGGACCTGCTAGTGCCTGAACCCCCTCGTCTGTAAATGCCCACAAACCCACAAACGCAGGGAAAGAACCCCCCCCCCCCTCCCCCCCTCCACCCAAAGGAAACTGTCTCTACGTGCCCTTTTTTCTGAAAACTGCAGCGTTCTGTGCCTACAGTCATCATTGCCGAGCAACTGATTTTCCAGTGCAGCCTCCACAAGATGCAGTGCCATTTCCACTGCGCCCCGCGAGTAGGTAGTCTGTTCACCCACCCGTTAGCTTGATTTAATGTCAAACAAAGTGCAGGCTGCATGCTCCCTAGAATCCACATGCAAAGGGACTGAAAAACTTTAAAGAGATAAGAAGTTGATACTGGTGTACATTCGTCCTAGTGGAATCCATAAAAAGGACGATTTGTTGATAGAAATTGCCGTTTCTTTGTTCTTTGGGGTTATATATTGTTTTTTGTTTGTTTGTTTGTTTGTTTTATATATAGGATCACAGGCAATGAGATGAACTTCACAAGCACCCTGAAAACGGCGTATGGCTGCCTAGAAGGCGGGGTAACCGAAGGAGGCACGTCAGGCAGGCTGAGAGTTCTAGGCCTTAACTCACTCAGTACGGCCAGTCCTCTCTTCTCCTCTACACAGACCCATCGGATGCCTAGTGGGTGTCT